>NC_036259.1:6212553-6262382 GCF_002742605.1 Olea europaea var. sylvestris | reverse complement strand
AAAGGACTTTGTGAACTCCTCTGGATCAAAAAACTGCTTATTGAACTTGGCTTTGCTCCTATTACTGAGATGGATCTATACTGTGACAACAAAGCTGCCATTGCCATATCTCATGACCCGGTTCAACATAATAGAACAAAACATGTGGAAATAGATCGAGACCTCATCAAGGAAAACTTGGTAGCAAAGACAATTCGTTTCCCTTTTGTAAAGTCCGAGGATCAACTAGCAGGCATACTCACAAAGGCAGTTTCAAGCAAGGACTTTCACAACTCACTTGACAAGTTGGGCATCAGAGACCTGTATGCATCAACTTGAGGGGGAGTGTTGGCGTGAGTTGTTAGAAATCTTTTTCTGGAAACATAAATCATATATAATTGTATCATTTTAAGGGAATAGAATTAGGCAATTATATGTAGAATCAATTAATTAGCTACAGATTTGTGATTATCTAAAATTAGGAGTTTTTTTTCCTATATAAACTCTGTAACCCACCTATTGAATGTATGAATGAAAATTACCTCTTGTGTGTATTGTGACAAACTTTACATTGAAAAGGTATAAGAATAAAAGTGGGAATCAAATCATATAGATCTGGTCAAGGGATTGAAGTAAATTCACTTAAACATGACAAATTGTCCACTAACAAAGTACAGAGAGGGTTTGATGACTGAAAGGCGAGATAAAAAAAAATCCAAACCAATTAGTATTGTAAAGAACTTATTCAATTGGTTACAACCAATTCATTATTAGCATTGAAGAATTACAAATATTTACACGAGGATTTGAATCTTTAAAACATAGTTGTCCTGTCCTACGCGTAGTTAAACTAATATGGGACAACAAACTACTTCCAATTCAAAAAATGATACATAGTTTTGTGAAAGCTATCGATTTTAAACGTGATCTTAGAAAATTTGTGAACTTCAATCTTCCATATGTTACAAGTATGATCCATCAACAAGTTCTGAAAGTTTTATATCTTACTGCATATATAATTCGATCACAAATTAACATCACAAAAAAAAAAAATAAAAAAAAATAAACCTATTCAAGAAAGAAATTATGAATTGAATTTTGTGTACTACTCTAATTTAAGTGTGTCACAACCACGTCCTTTAAGTTGGTAACTGGAAAGAATTAATAAATTGCAGTAAGAGAAAAAAAAATACAAAGTAAAACTTACATTTCTACCATGCCTCAGTGCATTATAAAGGAATGAATGACATCTTTAAAATCATTTTAATTATAGTACTCGCTCAAAATGTCCTTTTCAGTGCTAGCTATTATGAAATATTTTATATTTTGACATGACCTCTCCAAAAGGTCAATCGTAACTATAACAAACCAATGTCAAGATTCAAATGTAATCATTTACTATGTTGCAAATTACCCTTCTTCCCTTTGTGGAGCTTAGATTATGGATACAAATGAATATATGAGAAGAGCCAAGAGCTAGGGATCATTATTAATTCTCGGCTTAAGAATAACACATCTTCATATTCATTCCTTTAATTTGTTAGTATAACATAAACTTAGACCACGTTTGGCGAATGCTTATAAACCATTTATTATTGGTTGAACCGCTTTTATCCACACATTTTACGAAACCAAAAATACTACCCACTTATCTATCATTGGTTCCTATCTAATATAATTTAAACGGTTTACAAACACTTCTCAAACAGGTCAACTTTATTTTGTACATTGTGGATTTGAATAATTTTGTGAAGTTCAGGGAGTTAACAACACAATTCATTTATTTTAATAGCAGATAAATTATTCCAATTCTTTGGAATCTACTACGAATAGCAGAGATATATACATACAAAACACAATTCTGAGAATTCCTTAAGGGAAGAATTGCAGATGAAACATTCTAATCAATCATATTATCAGAACCAAATACTAATCACAAAAATGTGACCACAAAATCCAATTGCGAGAATTCATGATGCAAATAGAAATTGTAGTATAATTAATTAGAATCAAATATGAATACCACGCAAAATCCAATAGCTACAGTACATAAAAGGAAAGAGAAAATTTCAGACAAAATACTGAAGTTAATCAGAATCAAATGCGAAAAAAGCATCCACACCAAACCTAATTGCTAAAATTCATAAGGGGAAACATAAAATTCCAAACAAAATACTCAAGTTAATCAAAATCAACTACTAATTGCAAAGATGTAATGTCAGGCAAATTGGGGAACATGGACTCGATTACATGAAGGGCTTTAAAATAGCTTTGCAGGAGATCGCAGCGTGCGACAATGAATAGGAGGGCATGAAACCTTTTTATGTTAGCAAATTAACATTTACTTACCACAAAATCTTTTTTCAATCATTCTCTCGGTCATTCTCTTTCTTGACGATGAAAACTTCAAACCTTTACAAAAGAAAATAAAAACAAAAAATTAAAATTTTTGGGATGAAATATCTGGCTAAATTAAGCAGTATATCTACAATCTACAATATATTAAAAGTGGGGATGGCGGAGAAACTTTTAAACACCAAATTTACCCCCTACATATTTAACTATATGCCCATTATACCCTCATAATTGGAATACCAATTTAATTAGTATTTATCATTTGGTTTAGAATTAATATAATATAACGAATGAAATATTTAATAGATAAAAAAAAATCAGTAACTTTCCATTCAATTGACCATTTTGCTTTTACAATTTTTATTTTCCACCAACAAATCAATTTTTATTTTTCATTAACAAAACCTTTATTAATCTTCATAATTTACATTATAATTCATGCAATGAGTTTTTGTTTTTCATCAACAAAGCAATTTTTAATCTTCATGCTTTACATTATAATTCATCCATTAAGTTATTATTTAATTGAGGTTACAAATATTTTAAAGGTTGCATTAATATGTCCTTGTTTGAGCCCTATTCTTTTTATTAGAATGCATTTTTGAATAGTATATTAATGGAAAATGTGTGGTTAAAAAATAAAGAAAAGTTTTAAATTTGCGTGTAATATTATTTTATTGAAGAATGTACTGTTAAAATAATGTTAAAAATACTATTTAAAAATATATTTTTTTCAAAAGAATGAGACTCAAACTGGGGCATATTAATGAGGACATTCAATGAATAAAAAAGAAATTACATACGAAAATTCAATAACCAACATTCAATTGATTTTTTTCTTTACAATTTTTAATTTTCATCAACAAAACCCTTATTACCAATTTAATTAATATTTATCATTTGATTTAGAATTAATATAAGTGATGAAAAATTTAATTGATATTTATCATTTGGGTTGGAATTAATATAAGGAATGAAACTGACATTCAATTACTAATAAATAAAAAATAAATAAATCAAAGAAAATTTAGTGGCTTATCATTCAATTGAGTATTTTGCTCTTACAATTTTTACTTTCCATCAACAAAGCAATTTTTTATTTTTCATCAACAAAACCCTTATTAATCTTCATGATTTACATTATATATTCATCCATTGAGTTTTTATTTTCATTAACAAAGCAATTTTTATTTATATCAACAAAGCCCTTATTAATTTTCATGATTTACATTATAATCCATCCATTAGGTTATTATTTAATTGAGGTTACAAAATTGAAAGGTTGAATTAATGTATTAATGAGGTAACAAATGTACTAAATGTTTCATTAATATATTAATTGGGACATTCGATCACCAAAAAAAAAAAAATTGTGTACAAAGAAGTATTATTGAATCATATCGTTATATATATAAAATTTTTAAAAATGGTATTAGTCATTCAAAAATAGTACTATATCATTCATCGATACATAAAACGTACAACGCACGTGCTTACTACTAATATACAAAAAAAAAAAAAAATAGAGAAGAAGTAATTGCGTGGGAGAAATGAAGAGGGGAGAGAATGGTTGGGAAGTGGGAAGATGTAAATGGAAAATGGATATTAGGATTTTAGAGGAATTTATTATTTGTTAGGGTCGAATTGGATATGGGCCTTGTCAAGAAAAAGAAAAGGGGGAAAAATTGAATCCATCTACAAAATGTATTTCCCTTTTGCAACATTTTAAACGTTGCGAAAGACAAAGCCTTTTGCAATGTTGATTAAACAAATAAACGTTGCGAAATCTAAACTTTTCGCAACGTTTGAAAAACGTTGCAAAATATGGCATTCTGCAATGTTTTTCGAACATTGCAAAAAATTAAACTTTTCGCAACGTTCAAAAAAAGTTGCGAAAATTAACATTGGCAATATTTATTTAAAAAATATTGTCAAAACTCAATTACAATAACTAATTGTAACATTTACTTATTAAAATGTTGCAATAGACCTCTTTAGCAATATTTAACTACCGAATGTTGCCTTTTATGTGTTGCAAATGATCATTTTTGGTGTAGTGTTCAAAAAATTGTCGCTACAATTTGCTCAATCTGATCATTTTTAAGATGTCATGTTAGAAACTTAAAAATGAAAGGAAAGAAATGTCTCAATCATATATTTTTATTAAAATAATTGGCTCTAACATACATAAAAATAATGAGAAAAAAAAAAAAGATTCAATACAATAGTGTTGGCAGGTGCCGAAGGACAAAATTGAATAAATGGTGGTGATCAATGATCAATCACTTGTATCTCCCGGGCCGTAAAGGTAAATATTTCGACTGTGTTTTGGTTGCAACGGCCTTGCATTTTCTTCTGCATACTGTAAACAACGAAATTAATCAATAAAAATAATTATATTAATGACATTTTTAGCGAATAATATCTGATTATTGCGACATTATTGAACAACTTACATCGTGGACGGCTTCTCTAAGCAACTTAAGTTGATCTCTTGAAACAGTCTTCACCTAAAATTAGTTCAAAATTAGGAATAATTAATTTATTAATCACAGGCATTAATTTGTTAAAAAAAATTAAAATATTTAAGGATATACCTTAGTGTTTATGGTCCAGATAACACCTTCAGTACAAGGAGGAACTGTGAGTGATCCCATGTATTTGTAATACCTTTGGCTCTTCATTTCAATATCTTTTGGATTAATTATTCCCACATTTCTGTCTTCATCCTTTTGATCAACTATTGATGATATATTTGTCATTAACTGCAATGAGAGAAATATGGCAATAATTGGACCGGGTGCAAAAAGAACTTATGCAGGCGACATTTTCTTGAGAGTAAGATTTAGTTTATTGTTATTTCTAGTAGTCACGAGTAGTTTGTAAAAAATAAATACAAAGGAATTATTATCATGAATCTTATCAAATTTTTACCTTGGAGAGAAATTTATCAGGTTTGCCAATCTTGTAGAAGACACCAGTAACGGCTATCCGGTTCTTCACATTTAGGTCCGAGGTTTGGTGTACCAAGTGCAGTTCCATGGCGTACCTGTTAAAGAAATTTGTAGTATTTTGAGCGTCGATTCTCGGCTGCACACTGGGAAAACATACATACAATCACACAGAGTGAAGTGCCAAATGCTAATAATACCTTCTACCATTAATAGTGTGTTCAGAAGGAGAGTGCCAATGAGCTTGTCGAAGAGGGTACTCCGTCCCATTGATCAATATTGATCCTGCATCACCGTTCCAACGAAGCTGCATGTCGAGGAATTTCTATAGTTAATTCTTGAACTACTATGTCTTCAACACGTTTGTTCACATAAAGAATGAATTAAATTTTTGTTAAAGACTTGACACGGGAAATATTAAAGATTTTTTTTTTGCTAAATTTGTATAGAAAATGTGATGATGAATCATTGTGACAGCATGTTCTTTATTTTGTGATGATTGATTGTGATTTTGAATCAAGTCTTATTAAAAAGGAGACAGATTAGACTAAGGGTCCGTTTGATTTCAAAGATGTAATTGAATTAAATTGAAAACGAATTTCAAAGAATTGAATTGTCTATAAATTTTTTTCCTGTGAATTGTAAATTATTGTGTTTGATTGGTATAATTTTTCACATGAAAAATGTTGAAATAAAAGTATTTTTATGTTCGTTTGGCTTTATTTTACATAAAAAATGTCAATTAATAAATAAGATTTACTGGTATTGGGTATAAAATTTGTTTCCATTGCCAACAAAAAAAATATCAAGAAAATCATCTGTCTTTTGGTGTTCGTTTGGTTTTGTTTTACATGAAAATTGTCTGTAAAAGGGAAATATTTTTTTACAATAATTCTTAGAATTCATTTTCATTATCAAAAAAAAAATTAAAAATTAAAAAATCGCTACAGTAACTGAGAATTCCAATTCGGACAATTTTGTTGAGAATTCCAATTCCATGATTTCATGAAAAACGCTGACGTGGCAAGAAAGTAAGAATTTCAATTCCATGAAAAAATTTGGACAATCAAACAATCAAAAGTTGGAAAATAGACTGGAAAAAGTGGAGCAATCAAACACTATCTAATTTGTTTAAATTATGTCTTAAGCCAGCTATCAATTAACCATAATGACTAAAGATGGAATTGAATTATAAAATACTGGAAAATATAAAGAACATAATAATTGGTATAGCACACTCACGAAGCCAACTAGTCAATCTTGTTTTGTGCTGGTGTAGAGAGAGAATAAATAAGAATAATGGATTCCCGACACTATGTGATAGATTTAACTAAAGAAGAAATTATGTGGTTCATTTAATTGCATATTTTATTTAATGACAGCTAGTGCACCTACACTAAGTTCTAAATAGGATTACTCATTATGAATAATGGAACGTGCAAAGCTTTTTAAAAGTGAAAAGTTATTTTTGAGATTAAAAAACTATTTTTGAACAGTGTTTAGTCTGATTCAAGTGATTTATGAAAAGCAAGTTTAAGGTAGGGGAAGCTCTTCTACAATTCAATTAAATGGAGATGGAGAAATGTATCCTTACCGAAATATCATGACCTCTATTCCTGACAGTGGCATTGAAAGGCTTATAAATCCTCTTTTCTGGTTNTTATGACTTCTTTCCAGCAAAAACGAATTAACAGTAAACTTTGCCAACCGCCGCCTCCGCCAGCTGCGCAGAAATCTCCAAAACGGCGAAAGAATACGGCGATTAGAACCATTTTCGGATTTCATTGTTGTTCGTGGAATAGCTTAAAGTTGGCAATAATACATGAGACAACGCGTTTAAATTTTCAGAATTTACGTGATGAGAAAAAATGAAAATAGGAAAGAATAGAAGTAAATCCGATTTATGATAACTACACTTTCATTTAATTTCAATTATGTAATTGTTACTTCAATTTTATTCAATGGAGTAATCACAGTTTAATTTAATTTTGATCAAATAACTTCATTCAATTCCACTATTTGGACTTATGGAAATTGATGATGTGATAGTTATAAAATGATGATTGTCATTTATTTCATTAAAGTCGTACTTATTCCATGCTGGCAACTAAAAAAAAGGTTAAATCCTAACCTTAGGGGTCCCCCACCATCCCTGCCCTGGAGCATCGTGAAGGAGGTAAATCGCAGGTTATGCCTCCAAGGGTACAGGGTGAAAGGCTGCTTGTACACTTGCACTTACCCAAGAGCATAATCCATATTTCAGGATTCGAACCCTTGACGCAGCAGTCTCAAGCAAAGCTGGATTTCTCTACCCTCCCCTTTTACCACTTGGAGATGTGCCCTGGGGGCGCATGCTAGCAACTAATTTTTACATGTAATGGTCATTAGGCGTGTGTTTGACCCCCCCCCGCCCCGCCCGCCCCCAACATTCTTGTTAGTGTTTTATTTTTTTTATTTTTTTCAAAATCTCATTAATCTACAGTAAACAATGCAAAAGTTTAACTGCAGTGTCAGACTTCAAGTTGCCCATTGGACCGTGGGAAATTGATTGGTCTAGATTACCCTCACCAAGCCAAGTCCATTGATAACATGTGAATGGCAATTTTAGAACATTGGGTGAATTTTACGTGGACCACTCCAAGGAAAAGTCAAATAAAGTAGCCATAAGTGGAAATTGATGCAACAGCTCCAGACGTGGGGACCACAATTTATGAAAATGAGTGAAAAAAATCCATTAGTCTGATTGTACATATTAATTGATCACAGAATAGAGCTAGAAGAGAGAGGAGATTGGATCCCACATGTGTATAAAAAAATTGACAATAAATTGTAGGCTCCACACATTTGTGTCTTGTAAATAAAATCTTCATTCTGTGAATGAAGCACTGCTCGAAAAAAATTGGCAAAAATGGGGTCAAACACACTCTAGATATTGACAATCACGCCATCAATTTCTATAGGTGGAACTTTCATTATGTGAATGAAGTACTGCTCGAAAAAAATTGGCAAAAATGGGGCCAAACACACTCTAGATATTGACAATCACGCCATCAATTTCTATAGGTGGAACTTGACAAAGTTTGTTTTACTTGAAATCAAATCAAACTGTAGTTACCCATTCGAGATCAAATTAAAGTATATTTTCTTATTAGAGTTGATGATGTGAGAATAAGGAACAAGGAATGAATAATGTAGCATGTTCTTCTGACGAGAGGGACATGATTTTGAAACAACATAGATTTCCTCGAAAAAAAACAACCAGGAAATTTGATTATAATCATACAAATTAAACAATTAATTAAGAGAGAAATCATTTTCTAAGCATAGTAAAATAAAAGATACTTGTATTTATGAAGAAGAATATTAAAGACTAGTATATTTTGGTCTTTAGAAAAAACCATGCGGTTCATTTTTCTCCGAACTTATAGATATATTCTAGAAATTCCTGGTCCAAAATACAATACAATGGAAGTCATTGTATCCAGAAAGTCAAAACACTTAAAAAAAACATTCTTATTTGTACAAATATGACTCAACGAGGAATACCATAAATGCTTCATATAAAGTAATATAATGGTCTCTATACATTTAAAAATCGTCCATCAATTTAGATGGCAACTAAACTTTCGATTCATTATTCAATATTTTAGAATACATCATAATTTCGTTAGTAAAGATCATTACTGGTTCACCTTTGAAATCGATTAACTTGATTCGAGTCGATTTTTAACTAATATCAAGTCAATTTCAAGTTAGAATATCGCCTAGTCTAAAAAGTAAATTTGGTGATTGGATGAGGTCTGAATCGGACCTAACTCGACCTGAGTCCACCCCTAAAAGCAGCCATGTCCCCTGTATTTGGATCAATCCCTTTGTACTCTTCTTCCATTTATTATCATTTTGATTGATTGAAGAAGATTTGAATGGCTGAGTTGATGTAACATTCAAGTCATTTTAGCCATGTCATGGACCAAACAGTATTCAATAATTGAGATTTAAAATCGTATAAATTTATTAGTATCTTCTTGCATATCTATGATGATCAACACGAGACCAATTTTGACTGAAGTTTAAGGTAATTAAAAACAAAATTGCGAAATTAATTTATTAGTTTGTTCTTGTTACACATTTAATAATCAACAGGAGACCAATTTTGACCTTGGTTTAAGGTAATTTAAAATAAAATCACAAGATTATGATTGCGTAATTGATTAAATAATGTATTTTATTATTATGAAGATATTTTGCTTAGTTTGGTCAAGATTGTCAAATATCGTAAACACAAAGCACATACATCGTCATTTAAAAATACATACAACCAAAAAAGATCTATAAACCCACTACTAGAGACTCAAAATGAACCAAAATATTAGTATACAAAGAGAATAAAACTTTGTATACTTGTGTTTTAATATGTCTCACAATGCTATGAACACATGGTTTGAGATTCTCAAAAATCATTCTATTCCGCGTCATCCAACTATGATAGACCGTGCAAGCAAGTGCAATTCTCTTGGCCTTAGCTAGCCAAGATGTACCTCGAGCTTCTTTCTTCATCCACTTCAATGCATTAAGTATTGTCGTCATTGACCTTCTCATTCCCAATCAATCTTCAATATGTCCCCATATGTTTAAAGTGAAGACACTGGAAAAATAAGTGATTTCCATCTTCGAGGTTTGAATCACAAAAGATACACAATCTATCAATGTTTAGATACATCAACTTATCCTTCGTAAGAAGCTTTGATTGTACAGCCAACCACCGTAAAAAAAAAAAAAAAAAAAAAAAAAAAAAAAAAAAAAAAAAAAAAAAAAAAAAAAAAAAAATTGTATTGGAGTGATGTAGGGTCTCCAAATTTCTCCAGTCCAGCACTTTTTCTCCCCTTTTGGCCTAAAAAATTGGTATGCACAACCTATTGAAAACCAGCCATAAGCTATCATGTAATACTTTGACAAATTAAAAGAAAAGTCAAACCAAAAGAAAAAAAAAGGGACAAAAGATAAAACAAAAGTGGCAGACAGTGGAAAACTCAAACAAATCCATTATAAATCTATAATAATCCATTTCTTACACACACAAATAACTACAATTGAGAGAAGCCGAACCAGAGAGAAAAAAGGAAGAGAAAAGAGAAAGGGCAAAAAAAAAGGAAGAAAAGAGGAAGAGAAGGAAAAGAAAAAAAAAATAGCGAATATGTTAGGAATTAAGTGGTTTATACTATTAGGCTTGAATTTCTCAATTTTAAAAGGTAAGTAAAAAGTTACTTATTGTCAAATTATGTTTAATTTTATAGTTGTTAAATTGTTAGATCAAATTCAATTTTATTGAAGAGGTTAAGTATAATAAACTATGAAATTGAGTAAAATGAAAGAAAAACTAGTTTTACTGATTGAAGAGACTTTAGAAATTGCTTAAACATGAAATAATGAAGTTTGAGTATTGCCTATTATATTATTAAAATTACTTAAAATAGTTAATTGTTGATTTAAAAATTATGTTATTTTTTAGGCGGCGATAAGGATGTCGAGACAGCTTACCAACCGAGTTGATTTCGACGTATATAGTTCTGTGGGTAGAAAAATATAAATATTTTTAAAGTATTTATAAATTAAATATATTCTTAAAGTATGTGCAATTATATATTCCAATTATATGGTTATTAAGAAAATATCTTTTATTATGTTACATGTGGGATTTCAAAAATTGTATTCAATACATTGTGAATTGGAATATGAGATGTGATTTGGAGAATGACCAGAAAAGTACCCGTGATTATATATCTCTTCTAGTTCACTGAGGAGCCTTGGTCGTGTTCTATACTACACTGAGAGTTCTTGGACCGGGGATGAAGGGGTCTCGATCGTGTATATATAGTTCACTGATGGGCTTTGGTCGTGTTCTAGAATTGATTATGAGAGGTCTTTGAGGCTGGCTTTCGATGACGGAGGAGGCCAAAGGCCCATGGCGAAAGTTCTTGGCCCAAGGGGCAGATTACATATTTCAGTCAGAGAGTACATTTTTGGTGAATTTTTCAGCATGTTTGATGTGATGAGATTATATCATGATTATCAGTTTATGTTCATATCATGATTTTAAGATAATATTTTATGACCTTACGTAAATATTTCACTTTTTGGCTATAATTACATGATGGTAGCCTGTGAATTATCAAATGATATGAATTTAATTTTCAATAAAAATGTATAAATGAAAAAGTATATTTATTTTGAACTTCTCCACTCACTGAACTATCAACTCATATATTTTTCCACGTTTTTCTTTATCATGCAGCAGTGAAGTATCTAGGTATCTTTTGGAGTTGAGCCTTGATTTTAAAGTGAGAGCCAAATGACAGACTTTGTTAGTATGACTCACTTCATAGATCATGTAGTCAGTGTTTTGAGATTCATGTTCATGTTTAGATGTGATTTTGCATCACTTGTAGATAATTATGAGGCTCATTATGTATTTTGTATCCATATGTATATTTCATTTTATTTCTTGGTAAAAGTTGAGATTTCGACTTATCTTTATTGTGTTATGTTATAGTTTGAGATTTGTGTGAAATTGTTCACAGGTTGGTTAGTCCTGTTTACAGGGGAGATAATGTCGAAATTCTGTTAGAAAAATGATGTATAAAAAGTGATATATTATATTTGTAGTAGCCTTGATGGTGGATCCGACTTTTAGTTGGTATCTATCATCGGCTCATGCCACGTCTGGATCCAGTAGTGTTACACGAGCGGGGTGTGTCAATTTGGTATTAAAGCATGCATTAGAGTATGTAGGTTTACATTGTACATACATATATTCCGTTTAGCATATCATGTATAACTGTAGGTGAGTCATGCCTCGTGGTGGCAAAACTCGAAGGCTCCAAGATATGTTGCCTCAATCTCACATTGCTCCTGGTAGAAATTAACCTAGAGAATTCGAGAGGGTAGAAGAATCAGTTCACCAGCCTCCTGAACAACGGGGACAGGGAAATGTGATTGTAACTGTTCCTATGGCTGTTGAAAGAATTTCTATTGTTGTTGCATCTGCTACGCGTAATACTGACAGAGATTTTAGTATTGAGAGGGCTACAAAAATATGGGCTAAAGTTTTCACTGGCACAGCCGATCTTGCAGTTGCTCAAGCATGGATGACCAAGATAGAGAGGGTATTTGATGTTATGGGTTGCTCAGATGATCGAAAGTTGTGTCTTGCCACTTTCTTATTAGAGAAGGGTGCATATGATTAGTGACAGTCCGTACGGAGTACATATCTATACCCTTCCATCATCAATTGGACAGAATTCAGACGTATCTTTTATGACGCATATTACCCTTAGTCTTATAAAGATGCAAAACAAGAGGAATTTTTGAAGCTAGTACAAAGACAGATGACAGTTGCAGAATATTAGGTGAAATTTATTGAACTTTCAAAGTATGCCCAAGTTCTGGTAAACAACAAAATTGATAAATACGGACGATTTGAAAATGGGTTAAAGAAAGAAATTTGATCAATAGTAACAGCTGCAAGCTGGAATGAATTTGGTAAATTAGTGGAATCGACTTTGAGAGTAGAAAAGAACATTTCTGATAAGCCAAGTGGTAGAGAACAAACAATGTTCAGGGCAAGCGGTAGTCAGACAATGGCAAGTACTTCTAACTATAGATTTTCTCAGAGGGACAATAGAGGATTTCGACCCGGTGTGTCCAGTTCGGGTCAATTCAAATCTCGATCACGGGGAATTCAGGACCCTAGATTCAGCCATAGTATTGTGCAGCAGCCATCTAGTCGTACTCATACTCAGAGTTCTTCCCAGAGATTATTTACTTCGAGCCAGGACGAGAGTTCTACTAGCACTAGACTTCCCTATTGTCAGTTATGTGGAAGACCTCATCTCAGCACGTGTCTAAAGTTCAAAGGGAGCGGAGTTTGTTATCATTGTCGTCAAGGCGGACATATTAGAAGAAATTGTCCAGTTCTATCACAGGAAAGTGGCAGGGTACAGAAGATGTTTCCTCAGTAGAGTGCTGGTTACAAGACAGAATCAGACTCGGAGAGATGATTCAATTAATAGAGCAGGTGCAAATAGTGTAGCCCAGTCTAATATCGTGGTACAAAATCAAAAGGGCAGGTAGGACGACTGAAGACCCAGGACAAAGTTTTTGCTATAACTCAGCAGGCGGCAGGGGAGTCACCAGATGTTATCATGGGTATGTTATCTATTTTTTATAGAAATGCTCACATTTTGATTGATCCTGGATCTACACATTTTTTTATGTCATTTATATTTGCTTTATATGCAAATCAAAAGTCAGAACTTTTAGGTAATTGTTTGGTAGTGAATACATCAGTAGGAGAATTACTATTAGAAAACAATATATATCGAGATTGTGGGATTAAGGTAAAGGAAAACGAGCTGAAGGCAAATTTAATACCTCTTGACATATATGATTTCGATGTTATCTTGGGTATGGACTTTCTGGCAACAAATCGAGCTTCGATTGATTGTTTTTGAAAGGAGGTTGTGTTTAGACAGCTAGGACAGCTTGAAATTATATTCAATGGACAGGGCAGAATTTTACCGTCTTGTGTGATATCTACTATTGACGCTAGAAAATTACTCAACAAAGACTGTCATGCATATTTAGCTCATGCGATTAATATAGATGTTAGCAAACTAAAACTTGAAGACATTTCAATGGTCAAGGACTTTCCTGATGTATTTTCAGAAGAATTATCGAACTTACCATCAAACAGGGATGTGGAATTCACTATAGATCTGATTTCATAAACTGCACCTATTTCACGGGCACCATATAGAATGACACTAGCAAAATTGAAAGAGCTAAATGTTCAGTTGCAAGAGTGGGTAGATAAGGGTTTCATCAAATCTAGTGTATCTTCGTGGAGAGCACCAGTTTTGTTTGTGAAGAGGAAAGATGGCATCATGCGACTGTGCATAGATTACAGACAATTAAACAAAGTGAGAATTCGCAATAAATATCCTTTGCCACGTATTGATGATTTGTTTGATCAACTTCGCGGTGCTGCAGTATTTTCAAAGATTGATTTGCTTTCTGGATATCATCAACTTAAAATCAAGGACAATGATGTGCCAAAAATGCTTTCAGGACAAGATGTGGTCATTTTGAATTTATTGTGATACCATTTAGGTTGACCAATGCACCAACAGCATTTATGGATATGATGAATAGAGTGTTTCGCCTATATTTAGATAGATTTGTGATTGTATTCATTGATGATATTTTAGTATACTCTCATAATCACAATGAGTACACAGAGCATCTCAGAATCATCTTGCAGACTCTACGTGATGAGCAATTGTATGATAAATTCAGTAAATGTGAATTCTGGCTTGATAGAGTTGTATTTTTGGGACATGTCATATCAGCAGAAGGAATTTATGTTGACCCACAAAAAACTGAGGCAATGGTAAAATGGGAAAGGCCTACTAATGTGACAGAAATTCGAAGTTTTCTTGGCTTAGCAGGTTATTACCGTCGTTTTGTAGAGGGATTTTCTAAAATTGCTCTGCCTTTGATTGGTTTGACTAGAAAGAATGCTAAATTTGTTTGGAATGAAGATTGCGAAAGAAGTTTCCTCAAATTGAAAAATTGATTAGTGTTAGCTCCGCTTCTTACCCTTCCATTTCCCGATAAAGAGTTTGTGATATATAGTGATGCTTCGCGTCAAGGTTTTGGTTGTGTTTTGCTGAAGAATGGAAAAGTTATAGTGTATGCTTCCAGACAGTTGAAGAAACATGAATTGAGTTATCCTACACATGACTTAGAGCTACCTACAGTTATCCTAGCCTTGAAAATTTTGAGACATTACTTGTATGGTGAGAGATTTTAGACATATACAGGTCATAAAAGCTTAAAGTATATTTTTTATCAGAAAGAGATAAACTTGAGGCAAAGAAGATGATTAGAGCTAATAAAAGATTACGACTGTAAGATTGATTATCATCCAGAGAAGGTTAATGTAATTGCTGATACTCTCAGTCGGAAAATGTCGAGTCCTATGACCTAGACTAATGCAGTATGTTCATCTTTGTTTGGTGAGCTTAGAGCTTCTCATGCCCAATTATCAGTTACCAATATGGGAGCATTGTTTGCCAACTTCCAAATGAGGCCTACTTTGATTGACACAGTTAGAAAAACTCAAACTCAAGATCCAGTGTTGAGCAAATTGAAAGAAGAAGTTAGTAAAGGTAAGTATACAGATTATACCATTCGAGATGACAGAGGTTTAGTTATGGTAAACAAATTATGTGTTCCAGATGATTCGAAATTGAAGGGAGAAATTCTAGAAGAGGCACATAGTTCAGCTTACTCGATGCATCCAGGTAGTATAAAAATGTATTGTGTACTCAAAGAACACTATTAGTGGCATGAAATGAAAAGAGAAATAGCTAAGTTTGTATTTAGATGTCTCATTTGCCAGCAAGTGAAACCAGATCATCAGAAACTGGCAGGATTGTTACAAACGTTGCATATTCCTGAGTGGAAATGGGAATAAATTACTATGGATTTTCTATTTGGACTTTCACGGACTCAGAGTGGATATGATGGCATATGAATCGTTGTAGATAGATTGATGAAGACTGCTAGATTGTTGCCTATTAAAGTCACTTGCTCGTTAGATAAATTGGCAAAAATATATGTTGATGAGATAATCAGTTTGTATGGGGCACCAGTATCTATTGTTTCATATAGAGATTCGCGTTTCACTTCTAAATTTTGGCCCAATTTGCAGAAAGTTATGGGTACTAAACTTCATTTTAGTACAGTTTTTCATTCACAGACAAATGGTCAGTCAGAAAGAACAATTCAGACTTGGAAGACGTGTTACGAGCTTGTGTATTACAATTTAAAGGGAAATGAGATACTCATATTCCTTTGATAGAGTTTGTTTATAATAACAGTTATCATTTGAGTATAGAAATGGCTTTTTTTGAAGCATTGTATGGTAGGAAATGCAGAACTTCAGCATGTTGGGATAAAGTTAGCGAAAGAAAGTAATTGGGTCCTGAATATGTCCAGATTACTGTTGAGAAAGTAAAGATAATTAAAGAAAAGTTAAAGACAGCCCAAGATAAATAGAAGAACTATACTGATAGATGCAGAAGAAACCTTGAATTTGATATTGGGGATAGAGTTTTCCTGCGATTGTTACCATGGAAAGGTGTTATCAGATTTGGTAAACGAGGTAAATTGAGTCCGAGGTATATTGGCCCATATGAGATTGTTGAACGCATCGGTCCAGTTGCGTATCGATTGGCTTTGCCAACAAAATTGTCCAGAATTCATGATGTATTCCATGTTTCGTAAGTATATTTCGAATCCGTCTTATGTTTTGAAATCACAACCAGTAGAGCTAAAAGAAAATCTTACCTATGAAGAGGAACCAGTTCAGTTATTGGACAAAAAGAAACAGGTCTCGCGTACTAAGACTATTCCTTTGATTAAAATCTTGTGGGGAAATCATACTGTAGAAGAAGCGACATGGGAGAGTAGAGAGCATACACGTTTCTAGTATCCACAACTTTTTCGTACTTAGTCAATTGAATTTCGAGGACGAAATTCTTTTAAGGAGGTAATTTTTGTATTACTTTGATTAATTAAAAGAAAAGTCAAACCAAACAAAAAAAAGGACAAATGATAAAACAAAAGTGGCATGCAGTGGAAAACTCAAACAAATCCATTATAAATCTATAATAATCCATTTCTTACACACACAAATAACTACAACTGAGAGAAGCCGAACCAGAGAGAAAAAAGAAAAGAAAAGAGAAAGGAAAAAGAAGGAGAAAAAAGGAAGAAAAGAGGAAGAAAAGGAAAGAAAAAAATTCGCCAACATGTTAAGAATTAAGTGGTTTATACTATTAGGTTTGAATTCCTCAATTTTGAAAGGTAAGTAAAAAGTTACATATTGTCAAGTCATGCTTAATTTTATAGTTGTTAAATTGTTAGATTAAATTCAATTTTATTGAAAATGTTAAGTATAATAAACTATGAAATTGAGTAAAATGAAAGAAAAACTAGTTTTACTGATTGAAAAGACTTTAAAAATCGTTTAAATGTGAAATAATTAAGTTTGAGTATCGTCTACTCAATTATTGAAATTACTTAAAATAGTTAATTATTAATTTAAAAATTATATTATATTTCAGACGGCAATAAGGACGTCGGGACAGCTTACCAACCAAGTTGATTTCGAAGTATATATTTCTGTGAGTGAAAAAATATAAATATTTTTAAAGTATTTATAAATTAAATATATTATTAAAGTATGTGCAATTATATGCAATTATGTGTTCGAATTATATGGTTATTAAGGAAATTCTTTTATTATGTTACATGTGGGATTTTAAAGATTGTATTCAGTATATTGTGAATTGGAATATGATATGTGATTTTGAGAACGACGAGAAAAGTACTCGTGATTATATATTTCTTCTAGTTCACTGACAGGTCTTAGTCGTATTCTATACTACACTGAGGATTCTTGGACAGGGGATGAAGGGATCTTGACTGTGTACATATAGTTCATTGAGGAACCTTGGCCGTATTCTAGAATTGATTATGAGAGGTCTTTGAGATCGGCTTTCGATCACGAAGGAGGCTAAAGGCCTGTGGCGAAAGTTCTTAGCTCGAGGGGCGGATTACATATTTCAGTCAGAGAGTAAATTTTTTGTGGATTTTTCAGCACATTTGATGTGATCAGATTATAGCATGGTTATCAGTTTATGTTCATATCATGATTTTAAGATGATATTTTATGACATTATGTGAATATTTCACTTTTTCGCTATAATTGCATGATGATAGCTTGTGAATTATCAAATGATATGAATTTAATTTTCAATAAAAATGTATAAATGAAAAAGTATATTTATTTTGAATTTCTCCACTCACTGTGCTATCAATTCATATATTTTTCCACGTTTTTCCTTATCATGCAGTAGTTGAGTATTTGGACATCTTTTGGAGTTGGGCCTTGATTTTGGAGTCAGAACCAAACGATAGACTTTGTTAGTATGACTCACTTCATAGATCATGTAGTCAGTATTTTGAGACTCATGTTCATATCTAGATGTGATTTTGTATCACTTGTAGATAATTATGGGGCTCACTATGTATTTTGTATCTATATGTACATTTCATTTTATTTCTTGGTAAAAGTTGAGGTTTCGGCTTATCTTTACTGTGTTATGTTATAGTTTGGAATTTGTGTGAAATTGATCATAGGCTGGTTAGTCCTGTTTACAGTGGAGATAATATCGAAATTCTGTTAGAAAAATGATGCATAAAAAGTGATATATTGTACTTGTAGTAGCCTTGATGGTGGGTTTAACTTTTAGTTGGTATCTATCATCGGCGCATGCCACGTCCGGATCCAATAGTGTTACACGGGGCGAGGTGTGTCATGTCCTGTTAGACAACCTGTTGACAGCAATTTGTTCAGTAAGTTTCGACCATGTAAGCTGATATCTAATGTCCAATAGCTTCTTAATCAATAGAGAGTGATCTTTCTTTGGCATATACTCCCATATACTAACCAATGGAGGTGAATTTGATCATTCCATTTGATCCATAGCAAGCCTTTCTTTCCATGAATATACCAAATGAATTTAGAGAGTAATGCTGAATTCCAACATTTAGAGGGTGTTTGACACCCTTTTTGTTGGAAAAATGAATTTTAAAATAGTAGATTGATGGAGAATGTATGGATGAAAAATAAAAATAAAAATTATTTACGTGTAATATTATTTTAATGAAAAATGCGTGATTAAAAAGAAGAGGGAGAAAGATGCATTTTTATAAAAAAAAAAAAAATGGGAATCAAATGGGGCCTTAATATCCCTAAACCCAGGTCCACCCTCATATTTTTGCAAACAATTCTTACTCCAAGAAACCAACAGTCTATTTTTACCCCAAAGGAAGTTGTGGCACAAGCTAATAATTTTTGAAGCAACCGCTTCCGAAATAGGAAATATGGAAAGCTAAAAACATTTCACACCTTGAAAAACAGCTCTGATCAATTCCATTCTACCATATAGGACAATGATATCTTAGACCAACCAAAAAAGTAAGCTGTGTTTTTGTTGAGAAGCGAGTCATACGAGCTAATTTTCAACTTCTTCGCGGCAAGTGGAATCCCCAAATACCGGAATGGCATAGTTCCTTTGGACATATTGGTCAATTCAAATATCTCCTCAAGCTCTTGCCCATGAACCTCTGCAGTACACAAGTTAGACTTGCTAACATTTATTCTTAATCCTAATATGTCTCCAAAATTAGACAAACAATCCATCAAAATACCGACGAAATTGGATATCCTCTAGCAAAGAGCATCAAATCATCTGCAAATGCCAAATGTGTAATCTTTAAAGGGCTACATTTGGGATGATAATTGAACTTACTGTTCTCTATAGATCCCTTCAACATTCTCGAGAAATACTCAAAGCAAATGACATATGAAAAGGATAAAGAGGATCACCTTGACGAAGACCCTTTTTGTCTTTAAAAAATCCATAAAGTCTTCCATTGAGAGCAATAGAATATGAAGGAATAGAAATACATTCCATCACCCAACCAATAAACTTCATAGGAAATTCAAAACCATGCACCACATTCCTGAGAAATCCTAATTAATCGAATCGTACGCCTTCTTAAGATCTATTTTGAGAGGCATCTAGGAAAAACTCTCTTTCGATTGTATTTTCTAAGGAGCTCTTGTGCGAGATGGATAATTTCCAACATACTCCTACCTTCCACAAATGCACCTTGAGCTTGATCCACAATTGATCCAAGGATAGGCCCCAATCAAGATGTAAGGATTTTAGCAATAACTATGTAGAACACATTATAACATGAGATTGGTCTATAGTCACCAACGGATGTAGAGTGATTAGCCTTGGGGATCAAAGCGATGATCGCATGATTCATTTTCTTGAGAAGAGAGCTTGAGTTAAAGAACTTTTTGATTGTTCCCATAAAATCTCTTCCAATAATACTCCAAGATTTCTTGAAGAAGCAAGATAAGTACCCATCCGAACCCGGAGATTTATCATCTCCAATAGGAAATAATGCATCTTTGATCTCTTTTTCCGAAATATCTCGAATAAGTGCCAAAAGAATGCTCTTCTAATAACATGGAACCTCTCCTCAAGATACAAATGTCAATGGGCTCCACCAAGCTATTTTTTCTAGTGAGTTGCTACAAAATTTGTGAATTCCACAAATTCATTGGCTACTTCATCCAATGAAGTAATATATGAACCATCCATTTTACACACGGATGAAATGAAATTCCTTTTGGCATTCCTCTTAATCATTGAATGAAATAATTTAGTACACTTATCACTATTCTTAAGATACTCACGTTTAGCATGTTCGTAGTAAAAACTCATCTCCGCTTCACAAAGATTCATAGCTTTTTTCCTCAAACATTCACCGAATTTTGAAGTTCAACATTATGAGGATCATCTTGCAATTTTAATTGTGCCTCCTTCAAAGCCAACTTTGCCATTTCGACCCTCTTGGAAATATGGCCAAAGTGTTTCTCATTAAGCCTCTTGAGCTCCCCCTTAAGACGTTGCAAGTTTTTGCATAGAATAAATTGCCTTATTCCCATAACATCAAGTTCCCAACAATTTTGTACTATCTCATGGAAACTTTCATGGTTAGTCCACATGTTGAAAAATTTAAAAGGCCTCATCTTACCAGCATCAAGTCCAAAAAGTGATACTATGCACGGTGAGTGATCGGAGATGCATCCCAATGGTAGAAAATTAGCAAGACTATTAAATCCCACAAGTTTCCAGTCTTTGTTCACCATAGCCCTATCAATCTTACTCCACATTGAATTATTAGTCCTAGTGTAGAAACAACCGATAGATCTCACATCCGTAAGTCTAACATTGATGCACATATTGGCAAGATCCTTCACCTCATATGGGATGACATCTAACCCATTGCATTTTTCATCGAAGTAGAGAACATTGTTGAAATCACCCAAAACCAACAAAGGTAAAGAACAATTTGATCCAAAATCCAACATATTACACCAAAGTGGCCTAAAATTCACCATCGTATAAAAACCATATACAAAGCTAATGAGAAATGTAAGTGAACTAAACTTACAAGTAGCGGAACAATGAATAATTTGAGATATAACCTCCACCACGTCTATTTTAACTTTCATGGGATTCCATAAAATCAAAATCCGGCCAGCTCAATGAGTGTGATAGTCGTTGATCTCCTAGAAATCCCTAAATTTATTTCGCATCACCCGATCAAGCTTAGATTGCATTAGCTTGGTTTCCAAAACACCCATAATGTCAATATCATGTTCTTTTATGAAATTACGAATCCCATTTTATTTTAGGGAGAGGTTCAAGCCCCTAATGTTCCATGAGACAATCTTTATGATGAAATAACGAAGGAATTGCCCCTCTTTGCGTCCTTCTTGAGTGTTGTGGCCCTACTATCATCAAGCTTTCCCTTTAACCTATCATTCGAATTAGTCCCGGTAGTCTGACCAACACATTATGTACTAGAACTCAGCCATCCACAATCTATCCCTTTTTTTAATTGCTGGCTTGTTTGTCCCTTGCTTTCACCGGCCATAGGCTGCTGGTAGCGTGTGCTTGCATTTTATCCCTTCAGTCGATTATTGTGTTTCCTGTTTGCAACCACAATGAACAATGTTTCCTGTCCATTCTCCTGTTGCTGTCCATTAGTGATAGCTTGAGTCTTCCCAGCCCGCACTTTCTCCTTTTGTGCGTCGATAAAGGAGCTTTCAATGCCTTGCCATCTATGGTTTTCCCTTTATAAATCACGGCCTGTTTATTGCAGTTGTAACCAAGAGTAGAGTGCCCAAACACTTTACAAGAACCACAAAACTTCGGCTCATGTTCAAAAAGGATTTCTTGCTCCCTTAATTTGCCATTTGGAATCCTTATCTTTACTACCTGCACTAGGTCGATAGATGCATCAACTTCACCAAGTGCTCTCGCATAAGATAGTCTACCTCTAGTAGACGTGATCTTATCGACCGAAATGGGTTTTCCAACTTTGGAGACAATTTTACTCAAAGCACTCATATTCCAAAACAACAAAGGCAATCCCGGTAAGTTAACGGAGCATGACCTTTAACATTAATGGTCTCCCAAATACCAAGTAGGGACCTCCTTGCAGCACACTTAATCTTTTCGAGTTAAAAACCAACCACCCGCTCGAGTGCACACAATATTTGTATTTAACCTTCCACGAGACACAATTTGAGTAAGGCCACTTTCCCAGGAAATCTACCGGCAAAATACCCAACAAGACCATATCTCCAAGCCTTCTCTATATTATCTTCATCCGATTCAAACAAGACCACTTCTTCCAAACTATTTTTGAAGGCCTTCAACATGAAATCATCATCAATTTTTCTATTTTCCTTGAAAAGGGTCAACCATGGTTCTTTATCATTTTTTTACCCATCATTCCCAGCATTGCATTTCATTTGTTGCTTCTTCACTTCAGCAGTTTGGGGTACAAAATTAGATTCATCAGATTCTGTATCCTCATCCCCAAGAGTTATTGACAACATTGGAGAGGCTACACTCTCTTGACTATGTTCTTCCCGACAAACTTCCAAAGAATCATCAACATCTTTCTTACCATCCTTACCAAGCTGTGGAGTAGCCTTGATAGGATTAATACGCTTAAGTGGAGGAAAGTTACAAGTAGCCTGCCCACTTTGTTGGACCATATTTGATTTTTTTTCCCTACCCATTTCAGTTGGATAAAAATGAGCCTAAAGGGCCCGGCAAAATATGGAGAAACTGTCATCTCGCCACCCAAAGTTTGACCAAGATTCAAATTCGAATTTGAATATGGAATATGTCAGTAGCTATAAATACGCAATACATATAACCACCATGAACGGAATTGCAACAATCACCACCCAACACCAAACAGAAGCAGAGAAATTCCAGAGCTTCAAATAGTGACCTAAAGATCCAACAACTGGATTGCAAACCACCTAGAATCACCTGAGACTGGAAGAAACTACACACGAGCCAAAACTGACCAGAAGATTGTCTTACATATTGACCAAAACTGATATGGAATCACAGTCCAAGCATCACCCAAAATTGAATCTTGAAGAAAACCACTAAGAATCTAAGTGTTATATTCGAACTTGACCAATGTAGTAAAAAAAATCAAACGAAAAGTAAGATAACATTGTCCAAATCGATGAAAACTAGTATGCTTAATTCAATTTTCACCAAGAAGAGATAAAAATCGAACCAAACACAAGAAGAATTTGAAGAAAACAAAAGCACTCAAGTAGACTTTCTTTAGAGTTCAGAGCTTCTCTCTCTAACATTTCTTCTCGTATATGATTGGAGTTTTGGGGTGTTAACTATTACGTTGCCAATTTTTATTTTATATATTTTGGCCAGGTGTTGAGGTAAAAATGAGAAAAATGCATTGTTCATTCGTTGAAACTCTGAATAATTCTTGTATTTTTTGCAGCTTAGTCATATTTTTCATTGCTTTCAATGAGTTGTGAAGAAATACTGCATGTCTGTAGTACAATTGGCTGGCTGGGTTGCGAAATCTTGGTGCCATTACGACAGAATCCAGTATTCTAATGTTAACCATGTGATGGAAGGATCGTATTCTTTACTACAAAGCCTTTACAATAAAACTAAAAAGAAAAATGACCAAAAAGATACTTTTTAAGCTCCTGCTCGATGAGAATTAAAATTAAAATTTTAGTAGATTTTGATAAAAGTTGATAAAATGTGTTGTTGAAAAATTGTGGATTTTCATGAAACATATGGTTAAAATTAGTTATTGACTTTAATTTAGATTGAGATTAAAATTTTAATTTATAAAACAGGGGCTAAATTTGAATTTTACTAATCAAGTAGGAATTTTTTTTTTTCCTTCAATAATCAAGTATATGCACTACATTCACCCAACGTAATTCTACCCTGCCACTTCAAAAAGAATCTATATATATAACCCACCATCCTTTGAAAGCTAACTCTACCTATTCCTCTCGATTTTTGCGTGTATCATTCTATGATGAGAAGCTTAATCCACTGTTTTGTTATGGAATGGACTGTTATGTAGTTAGTCCTCCAGTTGTGCTTTATTTGAGTCACCACCCACCCTACTAATCCAAAATGAAGCAATCTATAGATATGCCTACAGAGGTGTTATTGAACAGAGTTGGAGTGATAGTGGCATTGCAATTGGGATAATGAAGGAGACAAGAGAGGGCAGGATAGTGCTGCAGATAGAATAGTTTGACCGGTGTAGATTTAGCAATCCGATGGCTATAGATTTGACTGCTGTTAGGTATGCCATCCATTCTCCACCGATCTTGTGGAGGAGTAATGATGAAGAAGGTGGTGAGGAAGAGAGCAGAGGAGGAGCATTTGCTTCTGTGATTTGTCTGGCCGTCGTCTTCTAGAGAGCGTGGTTGCGTTTGCATTTTGTGAAGGTCCTTAGTCAATGAACAAGAAGAGTTTCCAATCTTACATCCTTGAAACTCAATATCAGAACAAATCTCGATGGAGCAAGAGTGGTTGTCAACAGTAGAGAAATTGAGTGAAAAAAGGAGAGAGTAGAGGTGAAATGAGGTAAGTGGGTGGAGTTTGAAAAATAGTGATTATGACCAGTTAATTGTGAATAAAATAATTTTTACTAATCGTGATTTGTGACTTAATACATGATTGTAACCCATAAACTAAAGTTTGAGGTATGTAATTGTGACCTTGTGTATTGTAATGCGTAAATTGTTCGGTAAATGACTGTAACATAGTTAATTATACCATAGATCACAATATCTTATTAGAGGTCACCATTTGTAAGCACCTGATTTTTGAAAAAAATTTCACAAATTTATTAATTTTGAAATTGTATAACTTGACTTGATTTAAGGTGGTGTATTTTGAAATTGTATTTTTGTCTTTACATATTTTTGTCTATAAATTGTCCAAGATCATGATCTTTATTATAACTTCTACTTGTTACAGCTACGCCTCAACAAATTTCAAGGACAACCAGTTAGCTTTGGATATGAGCAGCATTTCACCCCCGACCGCAACTCAGTCGCCGATTTTCTTAGTGTCAATGTTGGTCTAGCAAAGTGCTTTCGCCATTGGTGTTCATTTAGATCTCTATGCCTTTCATCGCTCCACTGAAAATTTCCTCTACCCCTACCATACTCTAGCTTGGTAGTTTACATCGCCTATTCAGGATTGAACCTTGGGATTTGACGGTAGACTAAAAAATTCTATCGATCAATTTTGACTCTTTTTTCTTCTCTTGATTTGTTTCGGATTGAGATGTTAATGACCAATGGTTGACAATGGCTCTAATGGGTGATTTTGCTAGATCAATCCTTATGTCTCCTACTACTAGTGGGGTAACAGCTAGTTTTGGTGGGATGAAAGATCAGAGGTTAAGGCTAGGTGAGTCGTAAACAGAGATGAGGTTAGTTGCATGAATGGGAGAAACTTCATTTTTTCGATCTTGATTTGCATAGAAATTTTAGAACTGAGGGCCTAGCTGAACTGCATAAACCCGAATTCTTACTGGCATTATAGAAGTTCTTAGCTTAGTTTGGTATCAACCATATGAACAGGCTTGAAGTCGATGTGCAATATTGGCTAGAAATAGACACCCGTTAGCAAGAGATAACCTGGCAAACTAAAACATCCTAGTAGACAGGGGAAAAGGAGGCAAAAGCCAATTCTTAAAACATATCTAATTATGAATTTTACAAAAACTAAGGGATAATTATTGACTGCTAAATTTATAACTTAAAATTATGACGAGCCTCATTACTTGGGCTGCTCTAAATATGTAGGCCCAGTCCAATTTCGCTTCTCGTTCATCATCATTTTTTTTTTTTTTTCATTTTCTATTTTTATATAATAATAAACAAACACAACTTTTCTATACAAACTCAACACTTTTCAACAAATTTAGTGACAACACACAATCAACAGTTCCTAGTCTAGAATTCATTAAAGCGTGTTTTGGTGATCTCATAAGTATTTTATAAGCACAACCGAACAGTTAAAGTAAGTTGCCCCACGGCAACAAGCACTAATGTGTAGAAATTAATGTTTCAAAATTGATCTTAGTCTTAGAGGGCCAATGTCCAGTTCCTTTATTTCAGATGCGAAGCCTTTCCAAAAACAAGTTGATAAATTTGTCCACTGCTATTCAAATTATTTTTAATATTCAAAATTATAACATGCTAGTCACACACTTGAATATATGTTCATCCAAGTTGACAAGGTAAGCATCAGGAATGACCATGAAAAACTAACTTTGAAATGTAGTAAATATCGTTAGTTTTCTCAAGGCAAATGCGGTGTTACCCGTCTAAGTGTGAACGTATCATAAGTCCGATTAAATATGTCATTATTCTTTATATTTGATTAAACATACAATTTATTGTTACAAGTGCTACCACCTAAATTAGTATTAAACGGAATTGACGCTAAACCCCTGTTTGATCTCTATTTTCTAAAACTTATTTTTCTGAAACTTATGTTCAACTACACATTTCATTGAACCCACAACTTTTATCAAATTTTCAATATCAGATTTTATCAAAATCTTTCGATTTTTTTATTTTTAGCTAAACTAAACTTGGCAAAGCCCTTGTTTGGTTTGAATTAAAATCTGATTTTAATTTAAATCAAAATTAAACAATCAATATTAACCACATTCTTTATGGGTCCCATAATTTTTCAACCACATATTTCAAAAACTTCTATCACAGTCTACTAAAAAATCTAATTTTAATCCTCACAAAACCCCTGCAAATGTTTTGGTAAATTCAGTTCATGCATCATCACTAAAATATTGATGGTAAGTGCAAGGGGCCTGTCTACTTGAGGAAATGTACTTTCCAGTTTTTGCTTGGGCACCAAAATGGGACATTAATTTTGGGGAAAATTTTATATCTAAATGATTAAGTATGATCCATTTCAAAACTAAGAAACAAAATTTCAAAAATTTCAAAAATCGTTTATTAATTAATTTTTATTTATGAAATAATAAACTTAAAATATATTTTATTAATTCAATGTATTAAGGTCACAAATATATATTCTTTGGTCACAAATCAAAAAATTTATAAATCACAATTTATTCATCTGTCATGTTGATGTCAAAATTAGCAAGGATAATTTTGAACCAACTTTAAGAAAAAAGGTGATTTGTGCTTAGAAAAGATCACAAGTATGTCATTTTAGTGCTATTGTGCCATTAGTCGTTATATGAATTTGCTCTGCCTTTACAAGGGTCCTATTCAACTATTTATACATAGTTTCAGCCAAATTTATATCAAATCAATCAAATCAGCAACAGTGCCGAGCTCGAAACTAGGGTCGCTGAATTCTCCTGTGATTGGTCAATGAGGCCGGTGGTCATGTGTCAATGTATTACCCAGGTAATGATGACCTGTAAGGGGCTGGAGTTCGAGAACTTGGAATTGGTTGTTCCGGGCGGTGACGACATCACCTGTGGCAAGTGTCTCTGATTGATAGGGTGATGTGATAATGGGTAATCATGATATTTTTCTAAGATAACGGCGGGTAACTCCGACCTGGGAGTGTAGGCCGAACTTACGTTTAATTGAGGTGGGATTAGCGAGCTGTTTTTACCAAATCGGAGTTCCGATGTCAACAGATACCCCCCAGGTCAGCTCTACCGTAGGAGGGCTGACCTAATGATGCTTTCTCCAAGAAGTACATTTATGGTTGTGACAAGTGTCATCTTTTAAGGTGGATGAGTCGGACGCCATTTATAAGTAGCTTCTTCAGCAAGTTTGGCCAAAACTACGTCGTTTTGTCTCCCAGACTTTTGGATCGTTGATAGTTTCCCTCTATTTTTGGATGAATGGCTCAGATCGTGCCCTCATCTTCCTTTTCTTTAAATCCGGTTTTGGTCAATCCTTTCTTTTCCTATTTCGCTGATTTTACTTTCTCAGATATTTGGGCGATTTTCCTAAGTTCGTATTCCCGCATTCGAGTGAGGTCGTTTTCTCAGTTCATCTCCTAGGTATCCTTCTGTTCTTATTTGCTGCCTTCTTTCAGTTTGTGCTTCTTTTCTTAGTTTATACATGAGTTCGGACGAGTCTAGAATTCATTCCTGGGGCAACCAGCAGGAAGAGTCAGTCTCCTTCTCGACGAGTTCGTCTTCTAGTTGTAGGGAAGTTTTTACCCCCACTCCTATTTCCGTAGTTAACCCAACTGACCTAGGGCATCCTGTGATGGACTTAGGACGTGAGGGTTCCAAGGGAGCAGGTTGGTCCAGTAAGGATGTTGAGGAGAGTAATTCCGGGGAGTGGGAGGCGAGTTCTTATAGGTCGATTGTGACAGGGGATGTGTTAGCCAGCTGGCGAGCTAAATACGCCATTCCTAGTTCAGTAGTTATGATAATACCAGAGCCATCTGACCAAGCTGACACTCCTCTTGAGGGATGTGTTGCTCTGAACTCGACTATCCTCCAGGCTGGCCTTAGGCTTCCTTTTCCTAAGGTGATTCGTAAATTCCTTTCTTCTTCGGGCATAGCTCCCACACAACTATGCCCTAACGGGTGGCGAACCTTAATAGCCACCCTTACTCTGTGGGACCAGATGGGGAATCCCGAGCTGAGTGTCCAGTAATTCGATTCTTTGTTTACTTTTAAAGAGGATGGGAAGAACTTGGGCTGATGGTACACAAACGTTAGGCCCAGGATGGGAGGTTCTTTGGTGTTAGACACCCCTTTCTCAACTAAGAAATGGAAGGAAGAATGGTTTTATGTATCGGGGGAATGGCAGTTTCATTCTGCCGAGGTGAATAGGGAGGATGTGGTTCCTAGGCTCTATCATTCGTTATGTAAGTGTCTTTTTGGGTTTTAGTCTTTTAGCAAGGCACATGTTTGACGAAGTGCTGACCTCGGTATTTTTCTTTGTGCAGATTACAAGAAGGATACGTTAACCAAAGATACTCAGAGACGAGCTGAGAAAATAAGATCGTTACCTAAAAAGCAAAGGTCCTGTAAGTTTGTAATCTCATATTCGAACTTATACCGGGCCGAACTGCTGCAAGTACGAGCTTCAAGTTCGGCTCCATCCAGTTCAAATAATATTTTGATCTTCATTCGCGGTTATAATTTCTTTATGCATATACATATTTTTTTGAGCATTTCATTTTTTCTCAGGTCATCAGGACGAAATGTGGGGCTACAAGGCAGCTAAGGTGGTGGCTGCAGCTAAGGGAAAAAAGAGAGAAGTCCTAGAACGGATGGAGAGCCGTTTCTGAAGAGGTGGAGGAGGAGGTTCCGTTAAAGAGGAACCAATCTGTGCCCTCGGCATCACTGAGAATTCCAGAGGCAGTGCCTTTGCCGAGCCCGACCCTGCCGTCCCCCTCGTTGCCATCCTCGGTTGCCCCTTCTGCTATGGGGACCAGTTCTACGAACTTGCAGGATCGGTGCCCAGATTTACAAAGCTCGAGCTGGGAAAGTCTGGTGGGACACAAACCAAAGATATTTCTGGACTATCTCCGAGCTACTTCTCCTTCCAGGGGCATGACTGTCGTGCTCACTTCCCCTTTGAGGGAGTCGGTCAATCTACTTACCCGGAGTTGGGGTGAGAGATAGCAGGGCTATCTGAACGAGATGCCCATTGGTGAGGCTTTGGTCACTGCTTAGCTCCATGGCCACCGATCAGTTTTATACATGATGGCGGTGGCGGATAAGGTATACCTCTTACTTGATTTTTGATTAATTTTATAAATGCCTTAATAACTTACTTGATTTTTGAAAAATAGTTGAAGTCCGAGCTGGACAAACTCATAGAGGCAAAAATCAGGCCTTCAACCTTTACAATAGCATGGAGGCTGAAAAAGCCCAGTTCGCTTTGAGGGAGAAGGAGTATGAGGAGAAGCTAAACTAGATGGGGATCGAGCTGAACTCCAGACTCGATGTCGAGGAGAGACTGATGGAGGAGATCAAGGCGTTGAGAGCCTCGGAGAAAGAGCCCAGAGCTCAGGCAGAAGAAGAGCGTGGCAAAGTTAGAGAGGCCATCCAGAAGGTACAAGAGGCCAACGAAAGGGTGAGGCAGGCCACAAAAAGGGCTGAAGAAGCTGAGGCCAAGATTGACAGGGCGGTGGAGGCCTAGAAGGAGTCCTCCGAGTTTGACATCGTGGCCCAGGATGTATACGTGGTGGCCCTAGAGTTCGGGTGTTACCAACAGCTCAGGAAGTTGAAGATACTACCTCTGCCCCCCAAGACCCTTAGGCGATTTAAAAAACATTGATTTTTTGGTTTTCTTAGACTTGCAATTTGAACTTTGTTTTGACTGTTTATGACATTTTGTTTGGAATGGATAATTTGTTTACGTTCAATACGGCTTTTCCTCACAGACTTAGCAAAAATTGTAAGAGTGTTACAATAGTGTGTATAATTACTTTGAATGAATTTCGCTTAGTTGTGCAGTACTCGTTTTTCGAACAAAGCATATACGTTGGGCATTTTTACTAAGTGTAGTACCACGTACGGCCTTAGCTCACCCAATCGTAAAGAGCAAGGCTCTATAGATTCCTTAGGAGGGAAGATTCACTAAGTGTCGCAGTACATACGACCTTAGATAGGCCTGCATATGGAGCAGGGCTTAATGAGATTCCTCAGGAAGAATCTTCCACTAAGTGTCGCAGCACATACGGCCTTAGATCGAACTGCATATGAAGCAGGGCTTAATGAGATTCCTTAGGAGGAATCTTCCACTGAGTGTCGCAGCACATACGACCTTAGATCGGCCTGCATATAGAACAGGGCTTAATGAGATTCCTCAAGAGGAATCTTTCACTAAGTGTCGCAGCACATACGGCCTTAGATCGGCCTGCATATGGAGCAGGGCTTAATGAGATTCCTCAGGAGGAATCTTCCACTAAGTGTCGCAGCACATACGGTCGTAGATCGGCCTGCATATGGAGCAAGGCTTAATGAGATTCCTCAGGAAGAATCTTCCACTAAGTGTCATAGCACATACGATATTAGATCGACCTGCATATGGAGTAGGGCTTAACGAGATTCTGACAGATTGCTGAGTAAAATGTTCAAAAGAAATGGGAAGTCCCTTTTTATTGATGTGATTGACATTACAAGGGGACTTTTTTCGTTTATTGGTAGTACTGCTTAAGGTGTTCGGCATTTCAAGGGTGGAGTAAGGATCTACCCCCCAAGTTTTCCAGTTCATATGCTCCTTTTAGCAGGACCTTCGTTATCAGATAGGGACCTTCCCAATTCGGACCTAGGCATCCACTGCCGATCTCTCTTATGGGGAGGAATACTTTCCGTAAGACGAGGGATCTTATCTCAAATTCTCTTTTTCGTACTTTTTGATTATAGTACTTGGCATTTCACTGTTTGTAAATGGCATTTTTGAGTTCGGCGTTGTTCTTTTTTTCTCGGTTAGGTCGAGTTTCGTGCGAAGGGCTATGTGGTTCCTTTCTTCATCGTAATCAGTTATGCGCAGCGAATGAATGTTGATTTCTAGTGGGATCACGGCCTCCGTGCCAAAAGCCAGTGAAAATCGGGTTTCTCCCGTGCTTGTCCTTGCGGTAGTACGATAAGACCATAACACACTGGGAAGTTCCTCAGCCCATCCTCCTTTAAATAAGTCGAGTTTTGCTTTCAATGTTTTGCTTTCTTGATGCCAAGCTCTTCGCAGAAATTCGAAAGTCGTGCGTTGTTGAACTGTTTTCCATTATCCATAACAATAGAGTGAGGTATGTCGAACCTGTAAATCACTGATTTTCACAAAAAGTTGGTTGTTTTCTATTCGGTGATGGTGGCAAGGGGCTCTGCCTCGGCCCATTTAGTGAAGTAATCCACTGCGACGATGGCGAATTTTACACCTCCTTTTCCAACGAGCATGGGTCTAATTAGGTCAACCCCCCATTTTGCAAAGGGCCAGGGTGCTGTCACCAGGTTCAGTTCGCGCGGTGGAGTATTTATGACGGGGATGAGGCACTGGCACTTATCGCATCTTTTGACAAATTCAAGGGAATCTTGTCTTATTGCAGGCCAAAAATATCCTTGTCGTATGATCTTGTGGGCCAGTGAGAGTCTACCGGAATGGTTTCCACATATTCCTTCGTGAACATCTTGCAGGGCGTGCTGGGCTTCCTCTTCGTTCAAGCATCTTAACAAGAGCGTGAAATATCCTCGGTTGTATAGTATATTATCAATGAGAGTGTACTTAGCCGACATTGTTTGGAGCTTTCTAGCCTCTGTAGAGTTTTCGGGGTATTTTCCGATTTTCAGGTAAGCGATGATCTCGTCTTGCCAAATTGGTTTAGGGTCTATCATCATAAGGACTACTTTATCCAGCTCGGTGGACGGCAGGGATATTCTTCCTACGAGAATGCTATCGAAATCCTCGATTCTCGCACTGGTGGCTAGGCTAGCCTATGCATTGGCATGATTGTTCTAAGATCGGGGAATTTGTTTGACTTGGGTGATTTTGAACCTTTCAAGTTCTTTTTTATTACAACTCGTAGGTAGTTATCCATCCTGTCTTCTTTCGCCATATATACACCATTGACCTGATTCACGACTAATTGAGAGTCGCTGTGTAGGATTAGGTCAGATATCCCTGGTCCTAAGGCCATCCTTGCTCCAACAATAAGAGCTTCGTACTCAGCCTCATTATTTGAGGCTTTGAAGTCAAATGGCAAGGCTTCACAGAACATGTGATGATCAGGACTGATTAATACGATGTCGGCTCCAGATCGTTCTCCGGTGGATGAACCGTCGACATAAAATTTCCAAGGGATTTCTTTCTGTTGTTCTTCAATTGGGACGTTGCAGAACTCAGAGACAAAGTTGGCGAGTGCCTAGCCCTTTATGGAGGAACGAGGCATGTATTTGATGTCGCGTTTGCCTCAATGGAGAGTTGGTCAGGACCTCAATAGGGTGTTCCAAGAAATATGGCCTCAATTTTCGCGCTGCCATCAGCAGGGTGAATGCCAGTTTTTCTACAGTTGAATATCTGAGCTCGGCTTCATAAAGCACTTTGCTTACGTAATAAACCGGATGTTGAACGCCATTTTCTTCTCGGGTTAGAACGGCACTAATGGTGTGCTCTGAAACAGATAAATATATCTTCAAGGCCTCGCCTGCCTTAGGTTTTGAAAGAACAGGAGGTCGGGCTAATTGTCTTTTTAGCTCGTGGTCCATTCGAACTTCTTTCCACCTCGTAACGTGTCGAAGAAAGGTTTGCAGTGGTCCGTAGATTTGGAGACGAACCGACTGAGGGCCGCAACCCTTCCGGTTAAACTTTGTACCTCTCTGGGTTTGGTTGGAGGCTTCATTTTGATGATAGCTTGTATTTTTTCAGGATTCACCTCGATTCCTCGGTTGTTTACAATGTAACCTAGGAATCTTCCAGAACTGACCCCGAAAGCGCATTTCCTCGGGTTCAACTTCATTCCATACTTTCTCAGTATATCAAATATTTCAGTTAGGTGTTGACAGTGGTCCTTGGCCTTGATACTTTTAACCAACATATCGTCAACATACACTTCTATTGCTTTTTCGATCTGCTAGGAAAACATGAAATTCACAAGTTGTTGGTAGGTGGCGCCAGCATTTTTGAGACCGAATGGCATTACTCTGTAGCAATAAAGACCTTGGTAAGTTACAAACGAGGTATGTTCCTGATCCGGGCCGTACATCGGTATCTGATTGTATCCGGAATACGCATCCATGAAGCTGAGTAGCTCATGTTCGATGGTGGTGCCCACCATTTGATCTATTCTCGACAATGGAAAGCTGTCTTTAGGGCATACTTTGTTGAGATCAGTGAAATCTATGTATACCCTCCAATCTCCGTTGTGTTTTTTCACAAGGATCGGATTTGTGACCCACTTTGGGTATTTCGTTTCACGGAGGAAACCATTGTTCAACAGCTTTTGTACCTCTTTGTTGAGTGCTTCATATCTTTTAGGATTCAGAGGTCATCGTTTTTGTTGCTTTGGCCGAGCTGAAGGATCCACCTGTAATTGGTGGCATGCAATATTAGGATCTATTCCTCTCATGTCACTGTGATCCCAGGCGAAGACATCGAGGTTCTCTTTAAGGAAAGCCACAATCTTGCTTCAGGTGGAGGGCAGCAACTCGCACCCGACTTTGAGTTCCTTTGTTTGGTCCTTGGCACAGACTTGAACTCCTTCTAGTTCTTCTATGGGTTCTCCGCCTTTGATCCTGGTCCGTGGGTCTAAGGGAATGAGTTCGAATTCCCATATGTTTGCCATATGTACCCCAGGGGAGCTGCGTTGATGGCTGACACAGGTATTCCATTGGCATCTTTCGGCGAGCTCCCTGTTTTCTTTGACTTTTCCCACACCATGGGATGTGGGGAACTTGATAGAATAGTGATATAGGAAAACTGCTGCTCTCGGGCTGAAGAGTAGGGGCTATCCCATCACAGAGTCATAAGGGGAGGGGGTGTCGAACACCACGAACTCGGAGTTCATCTTCAACTCTCGAGATGCTGATCCAGACTCAACTTTGAGTTTAATAGATCCTTTGGCAGAAGTCAAGGCTCCGCTTAACCGTAGGACCATATTTGGGTATGGTTGAAGAAAGTTAGCAGGGATACCCATCCATGTAAAGGTGTGGCTAAATAGGATGTTCAGAGAGCTTCCTGTATCCACCAAGTCTTTGGGGATGATTAACCCGGCTACAGGCAATGAGATTACCATAACTCCTTGGTAATGGTGTGGGTCCGCCTCCTTCTCGTCAAAAGATAGTTGTTCGTCTGTGGCTTTTTTGAGATTCTTTTTCGTTATACCTATCTCCGAGAGATCTGCAACGATTGGACTCTTTGGTCTGGCTTCCTCAGCTTGTGTGTTTGTCCTACTCCTCAGCATGTTGACTTGTGGCATTGGCAGGTCGACGTTGCAGGCCCTTGCAGTAGCTTGATCCCCTTGGATAATTCCAGTCCCATAAGGGGTGGGGAATTTCACGCAATAATGATAAATTGACGTGGCAGCGTTTAGTTCATGCAAAATGGGCTGTCCCAATATTGCATTGTAATTGGACGGTAAATCGACCACCACAAAATCCGCTAAGATTCTTCTTTAGCGAGGAGCTTTGCGCAACTCCACACTAAGGATTATCTATCCTAAGGTTTCGATAGGATCCCCAGAAAATTCCTGTAGCTTCCTTGGATACGGTTGGAGGTGGCGGATTGATATTTCCAACTGCCTCAAGGTTCGTGAGTACAGTATGTTGACTGAACTTCCATTGTCCACTAGAGTGCAGTAGACTTTTACTCCGGCGACCATCACTGTGACCACCAGGGTGTTACTCTGCTCTTGGAGGATTAATTCAGAATCTTCTTCCATGAACCAAAATGATTCAGGGTCAATGCCGGTCCTAGGAATTTGATTCCAGTAGTTCGGCATGGTTTTTGCACTTCGGGCTTGCCTTCGCCTGGCCCTTCTGGATCCTTCAATATACTGATTTCCGGCCACCATTATTTTGATTTCAGCATGTGAAGGTGGGTTACGGTTAGGGATCGCCTGTTTGGCTTGTGTGGGGGCCCCTGTAGTTGTGGCTGCTGCATCGTAGGTTGATTTGCTTCTTTTGGCTTGACAACAAACTCCTGTAACCGACCTCATCGAATTAAGGATTCAACTTCCTCTTTTAAGTCCCGGCAGTTATCAGTATCATAGCCCATCGTCCTGTGGTATCCGCAGTATCGTCCCTGGCATTGTGCGGCTTGTCCGTCCTTTAGGACTATAGGTCTACGAAATGCTTCTTTTGTATTGGTTTGCGCGAATACCTCTTCCAAGGAGGCTTTGAGTGGGTGGTACTTCTAGAACTTGTATGGCTGAGCCCTGGGGCGTTCTCTTTCTCTCCCGTCCTTCTTTCTTTCTGGTTGAGGACTGGGGCTTGGTTTTTTTTCTTTCACCACATCACTGAGGTCAATTTCGCGTCTTGCTTCCTCTTAGTCAGAGGTTGCTTCTTCAGTGCTTATGTATTTCTCAGCTCGGTTCAAGAACTCGTGATAAGTCCTTGGACTGTCCTCGTATACTGACCACTAGAATTTCGTTTTGGATCTTAGTCCTACTAATACGGCCATAAGTGCCGCATCGTCAGATATTTTTTCCACTTCCATGGACTGCTTGTTGAACCTACTCAGATAGCTTTTGAGGGATTCACTTCTTCCGTGCTTGATGCTCACTAGACGTTCTTTGGGTGTAGTTCTAACCTTTGAGCCCATAAACTAGGCCAAGAATATCATGGCTAGGTCATTCCAATCTTTTACTGACCTTTCGTGTATTCTCCTAAACCATCTTTGGGCTTTGTCTCCTAGAGTCAAGGGAAATGCCCGGCACATGATTGCGTTGCTTGCCCTTGTAGCTCCATCCACGAGGTGTATTTGTTAAGGTGGCTGAGGGGGTCACTATCTCCTTCGTATGCGGCGATCTGGGGAATTTTCAATTTTTCAGGCAGTGGTTCTATAAGGACATCCTCGATGAAGGGGGAATGTCGTTTAGTTTGGTAACCTTCCGTGCCATCTTTGTTTTTAGCCTCCAGTTCGGCGATGTGTTTTTTAAGTGTGCTTAGTTTGGAATCTGTTTGTTCCAAAGGACGTTTCAGGTCAGTTTGTCCTTGCGTAGGGGTCAGTGAGTGATGGGTCCCAAATCTGTCGAACACACTTACAGTCCTTCTCGCCTCAGGTTCCTTGCTTTTGACCTCGTCGGTTTGGCTTATTGATGATTCTCCCCTTGAAAAGTGGAGAGTCCTCCTGGTGGGGGGACGCCTTGCCTTTGTCCTTACAGGGGATTCTACCTCGGTATCTGGTGGGGACGAATGGGCTTAGCTCCTATCCAGTCGTACTGCATTTGTCAATATTTCTAGGGCTTCCCTCATTTGAGGGTCCTGCCGTTGTGGAGAATTCAGTGGTATATTCGTTTCATGAGGGTGGGTGTGAGATGGATTTTTAGAACTTGAGCTATGACTCATGGCTCTTGAAATATTTTTTTTTTATGGAGCAAATGAAACTATCTTTCACAATTAGGGGCCCTCTTTCTAGCGCCAAACTGTTGATGTTAAAATTAGCAGGGATAATTTTGAACCAACTTTAAGAAAAAAAATGCGATTTATGCTTAAAAAAGATCACAAAGATGTCATTTTAGTGCGATTATGCCATAAGTCGTTATATGAATTTGTTATGCCTTTACAAGGGTCCTATTCAACTATTTATACATAGTTTCAGCAGAAATTACGTCAAATCAATCAAATCAGCGACAGTAGCGAGCTCGAAACTCGGGTCGCCGAATTCTCCTATGATTTATCAATGAGGCCGATGGTCATGTGTCAATGTATTACCTAGGTAATGATGACCTGTAAGGAGCTGGAGTTCGAGGACTTGGAATTGGTTATTCCGGGCGGCAACGACAACACCTGTGGAAAGTGTCTCTAATTGATAGGGTGATGTGACAAGGGGTAATCATGATGTTTTTCTAAGATAACGGCGGGTAACTCCGACCTGGGAGTGTGGGCCGAGCTTACGTTTAATTGAGGTGGAGTTAGGGAGCTGTTTTTACCAGATCGGAGTTCGGATGTCAACATGTCACAAATCAAAAGATGTATAAGACACAATTTATCTATCAGCCACAAATCATAAATTTTATAAGTTATGACTCAAATTTTTAGGCTATATATTATTTATTGGTTACAAAAATATCTAATTTATTGGTCACAATACCAAATAATTGGTCATAAATTATTTATTGATAACAAATTAATCAATTTATTGGTCACAATAACTAAATAATTGGTCACATATACAACCCAACCCAACACGACCCCATCACTATCCCCATAACCACTAGGACCACCACCGCCTGTACTAAGAATTAAAACCATCATCTCCACACCACCACTACCACCACCACCAACCAAAAAATCCCCAAACCTACCATCATCGCTGTCACCACAACCATCATCGCCATCGCCACCAATCCACGATCACAACCACAGCCACCGCTACCACCATCTCAGCAGCACCATCTTTCTAACAGCTGCCACCACCACAACCACAACCACAATCATCACCTGAACCAAAAATCACAACTACCATTTTCTTTATCTTCATCTTCTCCACACCGCAACCACCACCCCACTAAAAAATCCCTAAACCGTCGCTGCCACAACGACCTCCACCACCACCATTTGCAAACACCATCCACAAAATCCATCCCAAATCACTACACAACCACTGCAGCCATGACGACTTCGACGATTACAACCACCTTAAAACAAAATAGACATCACCAAGTCGTCGCTGTCGTCAGCACCACCACCACTACAATCGTGGTGAACACTGCACAAATCAACACCTCAAATGCCATTGCTGCTTCCAATTTCAGATCGACCCCCTCAAAATTATAACGATCTCGTGACGAACACCACACTAATCTGTGCCTCAAACTTTGCTGTTGCTTCCATTTTCACAGATCAACCACCCCAAAACCACGATGATCGTCATGACAAACACATTGATGCCTAACAACAATGCTGCGAACACTGCTACAACCTAGAACTACAATGTTGCCTAGAACCACTTGGAACCATTGTGAACGACAGCACAACGGTACTGCTACTACGCTTGTCGCTGTTGTGATGATGTCATTGACAGGGAGAGGAGGACACCACCTCAGCACCGATGTGGTGATGACACCGTTGTGGTCTCTCGATGGTGATAAAGAGAGAGAGAGAGAGAAGAGAAGAGTCATCACAGTGAATTGTCGTGAAAAGTCCCCAGAGTGGAGTGTCTTGGGAGTGGCTATGCCATAGGTGAAGTAGGCATGAATTGAAACTGTAAATTAGATTTTGTGGGGGGTGGAAGTTGAGGTGGGATAGGTAGAGTAGAACAATGGTAGGTTGGATGGGAAGTGGGAGTGGAGTGGTAATGTAGATTAAATTATTTTTATAAAATTATTATTATTATTTAAAAATTATATTATTATCTGATTTTTGTATAAATAAACTTTCTATTTGTAAATTTTAAAAGTAGGCTTCAATGTAATTTCTACTTAATTTTGAGCACACACTCAAGAAAAATTTCTAATGTTTCTTGGTGGAAAGCCCACATTCAGATTTTTCTAAGTCCTCCACCAAATTCTCAATTCTATCCTCACCAGTCACCTCCTATAAATAACTAGCAAAAGTCCATGCACAATTGCAACCGACATGGCTAAAATATTCATAGTATTATTCTCCCTGTTGCTTTTGGTGGCTGGATTATTCGCTCTTGCAATTAATAGGGAAATGATGATTACTGAAGAAAAAGTGAAGATGAGTACAGTAGTCGACACCGGAAGCATGGGCAAGAACACGGGGGCCACCGTAGACGACGACATGAGTACAATTTTTTTTAACAGATGAGGTTATAGGTATTAAGCTGGCGAGATTTCATTGGCCGGTTTAATATTTTTTTTATTGGGGTAAAATCTTGTCAATTCAGTATTTTGTAATCACATTTGTTAAATCAGACTTTATAAGTAGCATTCTCTTGAGTGCATAGGCAATGTTATCTTTATGCTGTAAATGTCCGTCCAAAACTTATGTACGTGACTGTGCATTGAAGCATCCAGACATACGAATTCAGGTGTAAAGCCCAAATCAGTTGCTTTAAAGGGTAGCTCAATCTTTGCACAAGCCCATATTAATAAAGAGGGTACGTTAAGAGATAAAAATTTCACATCTAATAAAGAATAAAACATGCACCATTTTTTAAGAGATTAGACTACTCTTCTTAATAAAGTTGACGTTTTAAAATGGAATTACAACTCTTAATATAAATTCTTTAATAACGACTTTTAGAGTTTAAGCGTCCAAAATAGTTGTCAAATTTTTATAAGAGGTAGAACTCTACTCTCTTCTCCCTCTTTCCTTTCGCATACTCGAACTTTCGCACTCCTTGTTGCGACAAGTTGTTCTCCAGCTATTGGTACCACTGTGCTTGCTTGGGGAACCAAACCGATTGTACCTGTGATGGTATGAGGATTACCATTATACGAATTAAGCCTGATGCTTAAATAACAGATCTTAATTTCAGTCTAAGCAGATGATTTGTCGATGTATTGGGTGCTGCTTTGCTATGCGCTATTCATGGTGCTACTGTAATGATTCATAAACGTGCAATAGACAATTGAACTTGAAAGAACTTTCTAGCTGCCCAATAAAGTTAGGCCGTTAACTTCCATATGGCAGTTGCACTTATAGAATTCACTGGCCGTTAACTTCCATATGGCAACGGTTCATTCTGCTTGAGGTCCTACATAAATTAAATATATGAAAAAAATAAAAATAGTTATTGGATTCCATGTGACAATGTCTGAACTCTATCAACTTTTCCTGGGCTTTTGGGGGCTCCATGCATGTAGCACTAGACACCTTTTTCCACGCGCGCGATAAACCGGACTATCTGGTCTCGTTTTCTCCATAAAAAAATAAAATATTTAGTAGGAGAATAGTATCATGTAAAATGGACTATTGGGCTCTCGTTTTTCCCCAAAAACAACTTATGCATGCATTCCTTTCATGTAAATAATTAATCTCTAGGATGACAATATAACATCGATCTACGTGCACAAGCCACACTAACAAGAAATTAATAATAATGCTATCAACACCATTGAATCTACAATCTCCGCCTAAATGACATTAAGAGGCTGTTTGGAAGTGATTTTGAGAATTGATTTTTTGACCGTTAGAAAAAAAGTGGGGTCCACCTGTGAGAGAAGAAGTCAAATATGACGACTGGAATAGTGAAATAACGGTCAAAAAATTAATTTTTTTGGTGAAAAAATTAGGCCCAAACAGCCCTTAAATTAATATGTTCACTTAAATTTGAAATTATGTGAGCAATTTAATTAGACGTCTCGTTTAATATCACTTGGTGCAATCTAAATTGATATTATAATAGTAATAGTGTTAAATAATAACATTACTTAGAAATAAAAGGTCAAGTTGATGGACCTACGAACAAGCACCAAGTCAAAAATGTGCTTAGATGGATGGCATTCTCTACCCACAAATAATTTTTCAGAGGAATTATTGAATTAGTAATGAATCTACATTTGATATCTCCATGTCCTGGTCTCTTTGGTTGTCCTACCAATCGAATTTGATGTATCACTATTATTTTAAAATGCCAAAATCTTGATGGAAGTGTCAAATTTTAGTGGGATATATTTATGTTTTTTTGTAAACGTTGAAATTGTACTACTAAAGTTTTGAATCTTTGACAACTCAAAATAATAGTGTGTATTAAATTTTATTGAAAAAAAAATAGTAAAAGTGACAACACATCTATACTAAATGAGCATTATCCAAAGTCCAAACATAATCGAGGACGTTGAAAAAAGATACAGATTACATACGGAAGGCTACAGTCTCGTGCATGTCACTGATAAAGTAGCAAAGAAAAAATGCAAAATTTCAAAAGATACATACCCTACATTTGAGAAAAGAAAAAGTCACTAGCTATGATGAACCTGGTATCTAGCTAATAGATTCTATATCCGTTAACAAATGACCCAATATTGAAAGGTGGAGAGTAAAGCCAAGAACAGATCGTTTTCTTGAAAAGGAAATGATTATTTTGAGAAAATGAGATAAACCCTCATCATCAAAACAAGAAATAAACGAATGATTCATGTTAAGGGTAAATCTTAGTTAATATAAAATTAATATTAATCGAACATAAAAGTATTTGAGCTATTTTTTTTTCTAATAATATTGCCATTCAAAATAGAATCTTAAAATTCAATTTACAGCCTGTTTGGGAGTGATTTTTTGACCGTTATTTCACTATTCCAACCGTTATATTTGACTTCTTCTCTCACAGGTAGACCTCACTTTTCTCCTAACGGTCAAAAAATCAATTTTCAAAATCACTATCAAACAGGCTCTTAAGTATTTCAGCTCAAAGAACTCAAATGGATAGTTGAATTTTAATATTAATGTTTTCAACTTTTTTTAATAAGCTTAACTTTTTAAAAATAGAACTCAAAAACTAAACATCGGATGTGAAGAAACACTATGGTCCATTTGATTGCAATGATGGAATTTTTGTGGAAAGAAAACGAATTTTAGGGAATTGAATTGCTAAGAACATGTTTTCCTGAGAATTGTCAATTAAATGTGTTTGATTTGTATAATTTTTCACCTAAAAATGTTAAAATTTTGAATCTTTTATATTCGTTTGATCTTTTTTTCATAAAAATTGTCAATTAAAGGGATAACTGTTTTTGCAATTGTTGATAAATTTTGTTCTCATTGCTGAAAATTAAAAAAAAAAAAAAAAGTGGAAAACTATTTTCCCACCAAAACCCAAAGAATTCCAATACCTTAAAACCATGGAAAAGGGGGTCACGTGGTTGGTTGGGTGGGTGGGAGAACAAATTCCATGGAAAATCTATGATATCAAATAGGGCCTAGTATAGGTTGAACATTACTTGTATGGTAATTGAACTATATAGTTTAATCATATTAAAGAATAAAAAGAAGTTAAAATTTTGTTCATAATTTTGTCTAATACCGTAAACTATAAATACTTTAAGATCCCTTTGACATGATTTTTATTTTTGTTTTTGCTTAGTTTTTTTTTTTCTTTAAAAAAAGTTATCTTAACTTTGTTTTAAAATTAATTTTTGAAAGAATTTCATATTCCAAATATGCTTTTAAAAAAAGTTATATTGGACCAGTTTTCTTGAAAAACTTTTCTAATTAGAAAAAGTACTCTCATAAAATTTTGCAAATCGGTTACTTTTAGTCTCAAAATCTACTTTTGATTTTTCAAAAATCGTACCAAACAGGCCCTAAGTTTTGTGTATATATACGTGCTTGTATCTTGTGTATAGATATTGTTAATTAGTTCAAGAACACTTTGAAGATGCTTTGAAATATGCATATCACATTTCCTTTCAGGGTTTGGGGCCGAATGCATTTAAAGTGGTATGAAAAAAGTGTCTTGCTCCAACTTTAGAAGATGTAGAGGAAAGGAATATGCATGTTGCTCTACCATAGGGTATAAATATCACTTCGAGTTTTTTTATTTATTTTTTCCCTCCCTATTGAAGTTAATTCTTTAACTTTTAACAATTTTTTAAATTTCACAAAAAAATAAAATTAGCCCTTGATTGAAAATTTTATATCCTTGAATGGACTTGAAAAAGTCAAAGGGGTCTCCCAATATTGGGACCAAAACAAAGGAGTCGTATTTTTTTGGACAGTGGGAGCTCATTTTCTTGCATTAAAAGTTGTGTCTATAAAAGTGAGTTCTGATCTTGAAAATGCTCTTCAATGGAGATCTACACAAATCAAAATTTTCAAAGATTAGGTAGAGCATAGTTTTTATGCTGAACTATTTCTGATTGAGAAAATTAAGGCTCCGTTTGGTAGGGATTTTTTGCCCCAAAAAATTGATTTTTTAACCGTTATTTTACTATTCAAGCCGTAATTTTTGACTTCTTCTCTCACATGTGGACCCCACTTTTCTTTTAACGGTCAAAAAATCAATTCTCAAAATCCCTACCAAACAGGCCCTAAGTAAGAATCGTAGTCGTACCTTAATTGATTGTTCGTTCTATTCTCGAAGAGAGAGGGAATCGAAAAAGGTCAATTTTATCTCTCTCGAGCTTAAGCGCTTAAATGAATGAGTTAGGCCGAAATACATTAGCATAATCTAAGGCAGCATTAAACCATGCAATGAGCTGATTGCGGAATTAAAGCACAAAAAGGCAAACACAGAATAAAAAACGTTTGTATCCCTATTTGTTCTTGGATCCCCCTAAAAGAGTCCCTGACCCTCACTGTGGAAAGCATCCAAATTGCATTTCCTTTTCCTTCTCTTTTTCTTTTTCATGAAGTTCTCATTAATAGGAATATTTTGTTATAGAAGTTTCCGTCCAAAAACTTGGAAATGCATAAAAATACTTATTTATCATTAATATTTGAAATTAATAGGCAAAATGACAATAAATACACCTGAATATTTGCAGTTTGCCAATCAAAACAAAGTGTGTTAAATTGCTAATATATGAAAATCATCATTAGGGCCGTATGTACTAATAAATGGAAGATTATGAATAGGGCAGCTAGCATATAATGACCTTACTTTTTATTATTATTGTGCAACATTCGTACCTTTCATTCTTTTTGCACTTCATGCTTAATTACACCATTTTTTTGTGACTCGGGTATTCGAGTTTCCACCTTGATTCGCCACTCGGACAAATCGGAATTAGTCACAGCTTATACACACTGACAAAACTTTCGGAGGGATAACAAAGTGCACCATAACTTTGCCTCCACAAGACATTTGTCTTCTAACATAATGTTGTCTTTCAACTGTCGCGAAAATTCGAACCTCCGATGCTACGTAAAGAACCCTCCTACTTTACCACCAAACATGCCCTTGAAGGCGCTTAATTACATCTTTGATTGTACAAAATGTCCTCCTGTCAATTTCCATCCAACATTTCCATTTATTTAAATAAACACGTAGTTAATTTTTTAAAAAAATGAGAGATTATTATTGTCTTAAAACATTTTAAATATTCCTTTCCCCATCTTCACCTCTCCCCTATCATCAATATCATTCGGAACCCCCACCACCACCACCACCCCAAAAAAAAAAAAAAATTCTCTCTACATATGCAAGCCTTTTACACCAACCAAAATCTTGCACTATAAGCTATACTATTCCTGGAAACCAAGAATCAATGTCAAGTGTTCAGCAGATAGTAATGGTCAAGCAACTGGGGGCACAGAAAATTAGGGAAAATGGGTACCTAGAAATCTTTTTGTGGCCGAGAAAGTGTATATTAGATTGATATTTGGGATGACCTATATCCCCATTGGTCAATACATACCATCTCCCACCACTTTCTTGCACTTTGTCGATCCCAGAATTAAGTTAGGATTTTTCTTTTGCTTCTACCGTTTTTTTTCTATGATGAATTTTCAGTTGGGTTTTGGAATTTGAAGGTGGAAACTGATTTCTTGATGGGATTGTTTGAAAGAGGATTAAGAGATGAACATGAAAATTTTAACAAGGTTGGTTCACGATTCCAATTAACACATTATTTGTCTATTTTAGTTGGTTGAATTAATATACTTCAATTTTGAAAAAAGCTACTGCTGCTCAATTTTTCCGAAGTGGTCAGAGTGATATTGTTCGAGCTTGAGGAAGAAGATGAGGGGGGAGAGAGGAGGGGGGGAATTGAGGAAGAAGATGGGGAAGAGAAGAAATTGTTTACCCTTCCATTTGAAAAAAAAAACAAATAAAAAAAAAATGATTACAGATGTTCATTTAACGGAAAAGTTGGATGAAAATTAACAAAATGATGTTTTGTGTAATTATGATGAAAATGTAAAAACATGGGAAGCATAGACATTTTGCGCAATAATAGTGAAAGATAAGAACATTACGTGCTAATCACCTGAATAATAAGTTGAAGCGAAAAATTAAGGACATAACTACAATAATAGTCAAAAATTAAGAACTTTTGTTACAGTTGAAAAATGATGGAATATAAACCAAAGTGACAATAGAACCCCAATTAGTAAATCATAGGCCTTTTCAGTAATGATTATAAGAATTGATATTTTGACCATTAGAAAAAAAGTGTATTGGGTTTGTAACCAAATTAGGGTGGATTTTATTATTATTATTATTATTATTATTATTATTATTATTATTGAAATAAATTGCTTCCTTATTTTCATGTAAAAAAATTTGTTTCCTTATTTTTCAAGTGATTTTTATGAAAATATATTATTTTCTTATTCCACATTATTTCCATTTTTATGTTATGTTATGTACCTATAAATAGTGGTCTTCTCTTTCAATTTTGTTCAAGCAAGAATTGTTGAGTTCTTGTATTTCTCTCCATATTGTCGATTAATAAAACGTTGTACTTCTACGATTAATTCTCTTCGTTAATTTCTTTACTTTTAAATTTTGTTTTTCGTTGCAGTCTTCATTAATTTATATCGTGTCATTATTTTCATTCACAATCATCCTTTTGGGTCCAACAAGTGGTATCAGAGCCAGATTCTTCTTCTGATGATTGGTTGAGGTGTTTTCGGATATGACTATCATGAAGTAAGACATTTCGCTGCTGGATGACAATACAAGGTTTTCTTTGTGGCAAGTAAAGATGAAGGTTATTCTAAGCTGTTGGATTTCGATGATGTGCTACTAGGCTTTAAGAAGATGCCAACTAATTGGACAACGGAGGAGAAACAACAGAGGGATCGAAAGGCTTTGTCGTTGATTCATCTTCATCTAGCCAACAATATTCTACAGGATCTCTTGAAGAAGAAAATAACATTGCTTTGTAGTTAAAACTGGAGCAGTTATATTTGACCAAGAGTCTTACCAGTAAACTTACTCTAAAGTAGAAGCTGTATTCCCATCGCATGGCAAAGGGTTGTTGGAAGACCATATTGCTGTGTTCAAGAAAATTATTGCAGATTTGGAAACATTGGAGGCTAAGTACGATGAAGAGGATCTTGTCTTGATCCTATTATGTTCGTTGCCTGACTCTTATGCGTAGTTTCGGAACACCATTTTGTATAGTCGGGATACTTTGACTATAGACAATGACTATGATGCTTTACACTCAAATGAGAAGTTGAAGCATTTGGTTGAAGCTACATCGAGGGAAAGGAAACTCTTGTATCTCATGGTGGTCAACAGAGGGACATATCAAAGAATAACAACAATTTGTTTTGCTTCTACTACAAATGTAAGGGACATATTCGAAAGGATTGTGATAAATTGTAGGCTAAATGTGATTTAGCTGCAAATCGTGGAGCGCAACCTTTGATTTCAAACGAAACAAATGTAGTTGAGGATTTTTCAGACTGCGGAGATGTAATGTTGACCATGGTATCTGACATGGAATCTAGGCCTAACGAGGAGTGAATTCTCTATTCGACACGTTCGCATCATATGTATTCCAATCGAAATTTCTTTCAGACATATGAAACTGTCAAGCAAGGTGGAGTTGTGATGCGAAACAACCAGTCTTGCCATGTTGATGGAATTGGTTGAGTCAGATTAAGGTTGCGGGATGAGACAATCAGAACAATTAATCAGATTCGATATGTTCCTGAACTGAAAAAGAATCTCATCTCACTTAGTACTCTGAATGCAAAAGAGTATAAATTCTCTGATGGAGGTGGAGTTTTGAAGGTCCGAAGGGGTATCCGGATTGTATTGGAGGGATGGAAGAAGTCTCAGTTGTACACTTACAGAGAAGTACAGATGCAGTTAAAAGACATCGGGACAAGTTCAGTTCCATGGTGAATATTCAGTTTGGTACAATATCTCTTGTGATGGGCTCTGGGTCGATTCAGAACATTGTTCAAGGGAGCATTGGTGATTCTGCTTTGCCACCAATTTTCAGCGGATACACTGTATACATTTGGTAGTGTTAGACTCATGGAGCGTAGGTGTCAATAATCTTTTAGATACTTTTGGAGACGTTAATGGGCTTTTTGATCTAGCATGTGGTATGATTTCTGCTACAGGGTGTGCTTCAACCCTATTTGGTCAATAGTAATTTCTGGTGAAATTTTGGGAATCCAAGATTTGGGTTCAAGTGTCGCTTGTGGACACCTTGTGAAGGACGACGGTTTGATTTGGAGAGTTTTGGTTACTGTATTTAAGAGATTGGCTATTTTGATGTAGACAGATTTGAAATACTGGAGTTTCATTCGTTGTACCAGAATTGAGGTCAAGGTTGAGATTGTTAGGTTTGTGACCCAAATTAGGGTGGATTTTTTTTTTTTTAAGAAACAAATTGTTTCCTTATTTTCATGTGGAAAAATTTATTTCCTTATATTTCACGTGATTTTTATGGAAATATATTTTTTTCTTATTCCACATTATTTCCATTTTTATGCTATGACATGAATCTATAAATAGCAATGTTTTGAATACTGACTCAATCATCGACCCGAAAAAGGTGAAGGGTCAAGAGTCAAAAAATTCAATCGAGGTCGAACCGGGTGCAATAAATATAAATACATAAGAAATAATCAATTATTATGAAAACAATATATATATATATATATATATATATATATATATATATATATATATATAAAATTTTCATATTAATAATTTGATAATTTGATTTATTATTTTATAATTTGTTAACGTTTTTGCTATGTCACTATCCCACATTAGAAATTTATGAAATCATTGGAGAGAAGTGCGTCTATAAAATGCACTAACCCACACATTAAGTTTATAAAATCATTTAAGAGAGACGCATCCATAAAAGGAGTATGTCATTCAATATTTCTTCATGGGCCTTTGAATTGTTGTTTATGAGGCCCATTCAAGAAGTTGAAATCTTTTAAACTAGAAAAAAAAAAAGGAAAATCACAAAACCACAATCGGTTCACCGGTTTACAGTTAAACCAATCAGTTTTGCGGGTTTTTAAGCGGTTAATCGGACATGATTGACTTGATTTTGAGCCCGATTTCTGATTTTACTGGTTGAATTGGCCTAGTCGATTTTGATAACATTGATAAATAGTGGTCTTCTCTTTCAGTTTTGTTCAATCAAGAATTGTTGAGTTCTTCTATTTCTTTTCATATTGTCGATTAATGAAACGTCGTGTTTCTGTGATTAACTCTCTTTGTTAATTTTTTTACTTTTAAATTTTGTTTCTTGTTGTGATCTTCATTATCTCATATCACGTTATCAATCTCATTCACTATAATCCTTTTGGGTCCAACAACTTGTAATTGTGAGCGAAGAAGTTAAAAATAACGGATGAAATAGTGAAATAATAATTAAAAAATTAATTTTTTGATGTGTAAAATTGTTACCAAATGGGGTCTATGTGTGTTGATATATGTAGATCCCAGTGTTTCTTTCCTTTACCTATAAAAGTGGATAAATTGTGGGCCACCGTAAAGTTTAATACAAATAGGACCCGGAGAATTGAAAGCTGGAAACAGGAATTCACTCGCATCATCCTATCTGTAGACATTTTAATTTTTCAGAGACTCTCAGGTCCTGCTGGGGAGTTTTTTTCACCGATTTTGAATGACACCGTTTATGAGAAGAGGAAAAAATTGATGCTTGCCAATTTTTTTAGGCACCAATTTTGAATAATTTTAAAATCATCCAAAATCGATATAAAGTAATTTCGATTGATTCTCTTAACTCACCAATTCGACAGGTTTTGGCCGCTTCTCATATTGACTTTTAATTTTACCCAAAATAAAATAATTTTTTTCAGCCAACGTATTTTCTTCAAAACTAACTTGTAAATAAAAAATTATTTATAAGCAAAAAAAATTACATTAAAATTTAAAAAAAAACTTATAAGTAAAATATTGCTTATAAGAAAAGAAAGTTACATTATAATTAAAAAATTACTTATAAA
>NC_036259.1:6202396-6212537 GCF_002742605.1 Olea europaea var. sylvestris | reverse complement strand
CAATTATTATGAAAACAATATATATATATATATATATATATATATATATATATATATATTTAAAATTTTCATATTAATAATTTGATAATTTGATTTATTATTTTATAATTTGTTAACGTTTTTGCTATGTCACTATCCCACATTAGAAATTTATGAAATCATTGGAGAGAAGTGCGTCTATAAAATGCACTAACCCAGACATAAAGTTTATAAAATCATTTGAGAGAGACGCATCCATAAAAGGAGCATGTCATTCAATATTTCTTCATGGGCCTTTGAATTGTTGTTTATGAGGCCCATTCAAGAAGTTGAAATCTTTTAAACAAAAAAAAAAATGGAAAATCACAAAATCACAATCGGTTCACCGGTTTACAGTTAAACCAATCAGTTTTGCGGGTTTTTAAGCGGTTTAGTCATAAGCGGTTAATCGGACATGATTGACTTGATTTTGAGCCCGATTTCTGATTTTACTGGTTGAATTGGCCTAGTCGATTTTGATAACATTGATAAATAGTGGTCTTCTCTTTCAGTTTTGTTCAATCAATAATTGTTGAGTTCTTCTATTTCTTTTCATATTGTCGATTAATGAAACGTCGTGTTTCTGTGATTAACTCTCTTTGTTAATTTTTTTACTTTTAAATTTTGTTTCTTGTTGTGATCTTCATTATCTCATATCACGTTATCAATCTCATTCACTATAATCCTTTTGGGTCCAACAACTTGTAATTGTGAGCGAAGAAGTTAAAAATAACGGATGAAATAGTGAAATAATAATTAAAAAATTAATTTTTTGATGTGTAAAATTGTTACCAAATGGGGTCTATGTGTGTTGATATATGTAGATCCCAGTGTTTCTTTCCTTTACCTATAAAAGTGGATAAATTGTGGGCCACCGTAAAGTTTAATACAAATAGGACCCGGAGAATTGAAAGCTGGAAACAGGAATTCACTCGCATCATCCTATCTGTAGACATTTTAATTTTTCAGAGACTCTCAGGTCCTACTGGGGAGTTTTTTTCACCGATTTTGAATGACACCGTTTATGAGAAGAGGAAAAAATTGATGCTTGCCAATTTTTTTAGGCACCAATTTTGAATAATTTTAAAATCATCCAAAATCGATATAAAGTAATTTCGATTGATTCTCTTAACTCACCAATTCGACAGGTTTTGGCCGCTTCTCATATTGACTTTTAATTTTACCCAAAATAAAATAATTTTTTTCAGCCAACGTATTTTCTTCAAAACTAACTTGTAAATAAAAAATTATTTATAAGCAAAAAAAATTACATTAAAATTTAAAAAAAAAACTTATAAGTAAAATATTGCTTATAAGAAAAGAAAGTTACATTATAATTAAAAAATTACTTATAAATAAAATATACTTTTATGTGAAAAATATTATTACTAATAAGAAAAAATTCACTTATAAAATATACAATGTTACTTATAAGTAAAAAATTCACTTAGAAGTAAAAATACTAACTTAAAATTTTTTACGTTTAATATTAACGTATATATAAAAAATTACCTATAAGTAAAATTCACTCATGAGCAAAAAAAAATTCATATAAGAAGCTATGAACTGAAAAGTTTACTAATGAACATATATGTAATTTTATTCTTTTAAAAAACTTTCAAAATTAGTGAATAATAAACACCTAAGTACAATTTTAAAAAATGGCTACTAAAATTACTCAAAATCAATTCGCTCATAAATGCTAAAAATCGTCACTATAAAAAACGCTCGTAACTGGTAAGTATGTCGGTAATTCCCAAGCAGGCCCCTAGGGTTAATGTGGAGAAAATTAATAGGCATGTTTGATTTTCGTTCATTAACTTCATCTCAAGTGACTAAATTTTTACAGTTGCCCTTTTGCAAGCATAGTAATTGGACCAACCATGTTGTCAACACTAGTAATTATAACAATTAACAATGGATTAATTAGTTTCATTGTTAATTGAAATTGAGTGACAGTAATAGTTATTAGTTAATAATGCATATTTGTTGGTGTTGAGAAATTGCATTACAAAAGAGAAAAAGAAAAAAAGATTAAATACTCAAATTGCGGTTTCTTCTTTCTTCTCCAACCAGAGCGCACTTTTATCCTGTTACCTTTTCTCTTTCTTCAAAGGATTCTTTGAAAATGATTATAAATTATGAGTAAATACAGTAACACGCACAGTGAGAAGAAGAAGAAGAACGGAAAATCCCATTGCTAGTCTTCTTCTCCGGTACTCACTCTAACTCTTGAAAATGTTCAAATTCTTGAATCTGTAAATCCATTACTGTTACAGCATCTGAAGGAAAAAGCTAAAAAGAAGCACATTATCCTCTGAAAGTTGTCTGAAAATGTTTAGCAGAAGCTGCATTGTGTTTATCGTTCTTGTGGGTGCATTTTTTCACCTCTGTTCAGCAATGGTGAACCTCACTCTTCCTGGTCAACACCCCTTTCCTGAAGATGTAGCTCAAGATGTTCACAGGTTAGATATACCATTCTGTTCTTACTCTCATTTAGTTTCTGGGCTTTTGCATTTTGAAAGTTTCTGGGCTTCTGCATTTTGAACTTGCTGTGTTCATCACTCGTCCCATACTTCACCTCTACTAAAATCTTAGATTTGTCCACTTACTAACATTTCATTACACCAGCATTTCATATTTTGCCAACTGCGGTAAAAGGAAAAATAAAAATAAAAAATTATATAGTGCTTTTTCTTGGTTAATGCAGGTTTGAAATAATTTTGGGTCGTTTAAGGGGTTTATGCATTATTTACTGGTAAACAGTTATTCTTTATCCCAGAATGAGATAGCCCAAATTTTTTGTTATTTTTGTTCTGTACTCGCTATAAGAATTTTTTAGCTGTCAATTAATTAGGACTGTTTGCCATGGTCTTTGAAAAGCCAAAATCTGCTCCGGAGACTATGACGTTGTTTGTAAATATGCATTGTCCAGCAAGAAGAGCAGATGGAGGAAGTTAATCTAAGATGGTTTATTATGAAGTTTTTGTACAAAAAGTAAAAGTAGAATTAGAAGTCATGCCAAACAGCTCTTAGTATCATTAGTATCGGTAGTTTGTAGTCAAAGATATCTCATTTATTGTATTGGTTTAGTGATGAATGCAATATTCTTCGCCTGCAGTGGCCGATTTAATTTCTGGCCAATGGCCAGGGTTCTGGTTTGTGGGTAGATCTGCATAGTAATTGGTTTCTTTTTGGATTTAACTCCAAAAAAAAAATATATATATATATATATACACACAACAACAACAAAAAATTAACATATTAACTCTATAGACCGTAGGGTGGCCCCTCTCAACAACAAAAAAAACAAAAACTCATTATATTACCTATCTGCCATGGCATCCTATGAAGTGTTGGCATGTGTATTTGTATTTTCATTAAAGAAAATTAACATATGATGTATATACATGTTGCAGAAAAGTAAATGTGTCACTTTCAAGAAGACAAATGCTATCCTACACCACCAACGAACAGTCCTCTTCTTGTGCGACAGGCAATCCTATCGACGATTGCTGGCGGTGTGACCCTAGCTGGCAGTTGAACCGTCAGAGATTAGCCGATTGTGGCATTGGATTTGGCCAGTATGCTCTAGGTGGTAAGGGTGGCAAATATTACGTAGTCACCGACTCCTCGGACCATGATCCGGTCAATCCAACACCAGGAACACTCCGGTACGCGGTAATCCAAACCGAGCCCTTATGGATTGTTTTTGCCACCAACATGCTCATCCATCTCTCCGAAGAACTAATTTTCAATTCGTACAAGACCCTAGATGGTCGTGGGGCTCACGTGCACATCACCGGTGGTGGATGCATAACGCTACAGGATATAACGAATGTAATCATCCACAACATACACATACACCATTGCTATGAAGCTGGCGAGACTAATATAAGGTCGAGTCCAACGCACTACGGATGGCGCACAAAATCTGATGGCGATGGGATTTCCATTTTTGGTGCTCATGACATATGGATCGACCATTGTTCATTGTCACATTGCAAGGATGGACTGATCGATGCTGTCATGGGATCGACAGGGATCACAATATCAAATAATCATTTTTCGCACCATAACGAAGTCATGCTATTAGGTCATAGCGACGATTATTTGCCAGATTCCGGTATGCAAGTGACTATTGCTTTCAATCACTTTGGCAAGAAACTAATCCAAAGAATGCCAAGGTGTAGAAAAGGGTATATACATGTAGTGAATAATGATTTTACGCAATGGGAAATGTATGCTATTGGAGGGAGTGGTAATCCTACCATCAATAGCCAGGGAAATCGATACATTGCACCCTTTGACCGCAATGCAAAAGAGGTAACCACACCAACGTTTTAGTGGACGAACAATCCAACCCTTTTTAATTTATACGTTTATTTGAAGTAAATTTGGTTGGACAGGTGACGAAACGTGTCGACACAGAAGAGGAGAGTTGGAGGGGTTGGAACTGGAGAAGTGAGGGTGATGAAATGGTAAATGGAGCTTACTTTGTAGCCTCTGGACAAGGTGTAGAGGTGAAATATGAGAAGGCCTATAGTGTGGAGCCCAAATCTGCTGCATATATTGACCAACTCGTGATGAACTCCGGTGTCCTAACTAACAGGTCTTGTTTATTTCTCTTTTCCTTCTTTTTCTGAATAAAGCTAAACGAACAGGGCCGGTTCGTGATTGGGCCCCCTGTGATATGTGGGAGCTCTCTTTTTTCTCTCACTTCCTTTTCCACGTATTTTTTCAATAAATTATTATATAGGCGGGCCTAGCGACGAGCTTCTCAATAAACCTTGTTTAGGGTAAGGTATCAGCTGAGCCATAAAGACTGACAAGTCATATTTTGAGAAATTAAACTACTTTGCCCAAATTTTTTTTTGACATAATGGTTGACATCCTGTTACATGCGAGTGATCCCATGTGAATAAAAAAGTTTAAAAAAGAAGTGGGCCCCCTTCTATTGTGAGTGTCAGTCAATCGTTATGTCAAAAAAAATTCGATTACCATAGCATTGTTTTAAGACAGTTCCGAGTGAGCAAGCCTGACCGCAGCCTATGCCATTTTGAGCCTATGTGCCTTTACAAGCTAACCTATGCCGGCCAGGGGTCCTAGCCTTAGGCCTAACTAGGGCTCGTCCTGTACATATCTGAGCTCGACTTGTGTTCAAATATTACGGTCTGCTCAGCCCTTTGACTTGTGTGCTCCATGAGTCTAAACAAGCCGAGCCGTTCATAAACACATTCTTTTTTAAAAATAAATAAATTAACAAAGTAAGTATAAAAAAAGGAAATAAAAAATAAGTGGATCCACAAGCTCAAACAAGCTGGCTTGCTAGCTCGTACCCAGAAGACTAAACGAGTTGGCCGTGGAAAAAAAACATGTGAACTCGATTCAATCCATAGTTTGTCTCAAAACAAGTCCAAGCTGCTCATGGTCTGAGCCCAGCCCGTGAACCGCTCGACCAATAGGCCTGACACTACCTGGCTCTATGGGCTGGCCAGCCTATTGCACAGCATGTTTCGAGCCTAGGCTACAAAATTTTTGTGCTAGGTTGCTTGGGACCAGTTCGACACATTTTGACACATCTAGTTTATGGGGTGTATGATCTGTATTTAACCTTTTGTTATTGATGTTTTGAGCAGTGGACACAATCTGGGTAAGTGGTCAGCTAGAGACAATGGTGGCGGAACTGATTTAGATGCAAATTCAGGTGTTGTAGAGGATTACGACGAAGATGAAGATTCTGGGAGCTGCAGGACACACTCTTATCCCATTCTCTCATCTCTTCTGATAAACTTATCAATCTTCTTGTTTCTACATGTCACTGCAACATCCATGTTATTGTAGTATGAATTCTTAAATGAAAAGGGGAGGACACAAAAGTATGGTTTCCTTTCTGGAATTTACATCAGCAGTGTCTGAAACTCTATTTGGAGTTTGAACTTCACCAAGAAGAACAATCTTTTGGTTTGTCAGTTTCTAAATGAATATATCGAGTGACTAAACGATCACGAAAACAATTTATATTCACATGCTAATGATTTGCAATAAATTCCCAATTCCTATCAAGAATTAATTAAACTACCAAATTAATCCATAATTCCACATCTAAGCATTAACACTTATGAATACTACAAAGAAAATACAATAAAGATAACGAGCTCTGTTCTTAAATACGAAAAATAAGATATAATGATTGTTTATATATTTTTACAAGCAAAACGATCATACTACTGTTAGCTAGTAGCTTGCTCTCTAATCTTGTATGTTCGTCTCTTTAAAATTTTCGGGTTGAAATTATATAGACACCACCAACATGGCTCCCATTATTACTATAAAAGCTAATCTATAGCACTTGAGATTTTGCGCAACAAGCTCAATATTTTTCAAGCATACTCAACTTTTGCATAGACAACTCGAGATTTTCCCAACATATTTTTTAGTATCGACTTTTGCATAGACAACTCTTGATATTACGTACAACAACACCCAGTACGAAATTCTTTTTGAGGTTGCAGATAATCTGATATGTAGCATTTCAAAACTCTACTAGAACCTTTAGTACCATGTTTTGGGATTTAAGATAGATTAAAACCCATAATCAGTTTAGAAACCGAGATGTTAAAATCAGTTGACAATTGAAATTTGCAGTGAAAATACTAATGCAGGAGAGCATCTCGGTGAGATGAAAACGTGCCCAATGTTATGGACAGACATTGGTGGAACTCTAGCAGTGGTACTGACTATGGAAGAGATCATGATCCAACAAATTATAACACGAGACACATGATGATGAGAAGTATGATAAAAACACGTAAGATATAAATTTTATTTATTTTAAGTAATCCTATGGCCCACTACCACTTAAACTAATGCTATTGCTACATAGATTGTTCAAACAAAAAGTGTTCGCATATCGCCAAAGAATAATGTTGATCATGGTAGTGTACACCTTGATTCATTGGCCAATAAATTAAAATATCAAGCAAGTGCATTTATAAGATTAAACAATCACCAAAAAACTTCAGAGTTGAAACAATTTTAAGATCTGTCATTTCATCTAACTCTTCAATATGCAGATTTTTGGTTTTGCAGGAATTTAACCCACTTAAAGAACACAAATCAACATACTCTCTCTACATTTGGCTTCGCCAATTCTCAGCATGGCCCTTATTAAGAGTAGAACTTTAGCGCCATAGATTACTATCCATTTCAAGAAATAGATAGTGTTACCTATCAATAAAGGATTTGTTCATGAGATCGACTGCTGAATCCTTGAACTGCCACCATAGGAACAAGTAGCTATATCAGTTGAGAGGCAATACTAAAGCAGATGCATTTGAACGCTAACTAGATTAAGAAGACTCTTAATATACAAATTGTTGACACGAGGCGAGGAAATATAAACTCTATTAATCTGAGAATAGAAGTAGGGTTCCAGGGGTTGCATCTGTTTCTGTTGAATGCTTGGAGCAAATATTTGACCGTCATTCATAACCAATCCAATTTGTCAGTTAATGTCATATCGCTGCAAATCTCCATTTATAACTCAGAGATCTCATACAAATGAAAGTACATTTAAAATCATTACTACCTTAATGCAGTGGATTTCCCTGCCGTTCTGTTGTCATCTCCCCCCCCCCCCCCCCCCCCCCCCCCCCCACACCAACCAAATAGGGGCCAAACGGGGACTAAATATAAGTAAAGTTTGTGTGCTACTTCATTGGACTTTCATTAACGTCTTAGAAGTCTAATAATCACCAAGAACTTCCTCTGAATCTTCTTTTACCCAATTGCTACAAACACGAGTATTTCTATACCAAATATAATTAACTTCGAATTTTCTAAAGCCACATAATTATTTACTAGCTTACAGGCTAACTTTTTTACTTTCCAAATGTCAGAGATTCTGGCTGAATTGAATACCATCAACTTTTTCTAGGGGGAAGGTTGTATGAGGTTAACCATCTTTTAGGGGTTTGTCAAGAGTGGGAAGTTCAGCTTGTTCAGAATCTTTTGGTGAAGCATTATAAGTTTAGACTTTGCGGATTCATTATGGGTAGAATTGTTGTTGGATATTGGTTAAATAAATTGAGAATTGAAAATCGATTAAAGTTCGTATCGAATTCGGCCAAATACTCAAAAGCTCGACTCAATCCGTTTAGGCAAAATTGTTTGCCACTTAGCCGCTTCAGGGCGCACAAATGAGAAATTACGAAAAAGGCCTCAACCATTAGTGAATAGACACCTTTTCATAAGGGTGCATTGTTTGGAAAGGGTGCATGGTTTGGCCTCAACCATTTCGTCCACACCCCTTCATGGTCTATAAATAGGACCCTTTGGGTGTCCTATTCCTCACAGTTTGATATGCAAAAACGTCTCTCATCCTCTCTTCTATCCAAAATCAAAATCATTTCATTTATTTTGATTTTCTTTCATTTCATCTGTGGAGTACATAAGCTTACATTTGGTTCGTTGTACTTGTGTTTTGGAGTGCTACAACACAAGTGTAGCCGTTGTATCTTGGGAGTCGATTGCCGAAATCCGTAGGCACCGTTGCGGGGTAAATTCGACTTAAGGACAAAGAGTCCAACTCTTGCCTCGACTTTGTCACCATCATTATACTTATTTCGGCGTCACTATTCACAAAATTCTTCCAACAATTGTGTGGAAGGGCACAAGTAATGACATATTTTCTTTTAAGTCTTCCTATGAGATTTTGATTTCTTGGCACCGATGAACCATTCTATAAGGTGGATCACTCAAATTCACTTGGCACGTGATTATTGGTCTTGAGCACTTTGAAAGGATTGTGCTAGTTGATGTGTATTATGGACCATAGATTAAATTCATTTTTGTGGTCAATTGCCCTACTAGTCATGTCCTTTTCATGGTACAATATTTAAATTTGAATTCAAATAGTTCTTTAACTCCACAATTACAGGACTCCTTCAATTGTTTTACTTGGACTTTGTATAACAAAACAGAAAAAGTGTAGAGAGGTAACCAAGTGGGAGAACTTCATATCTTTGGTGAAATTTTTTCTGGCTTCCGACAGATCCTTTTCTTAGTACATCCATTGCCATTTCCCGTGGACAACGGTGTATAATTCGATGTGGTACAAATCTGAGTTTAACATCATAGGACACTCCATTGGTGGTATTGAAGAAATCTTGGATCGTTTGGTTTGATTTTTACACTTTGAGACTTTATATTTTCGCATTGGTAATAATCATTTGTACACTATATTTTAAACTCTATGATTTTTAATTTATAAATGTAATCATTGCTTATCTGAAAACTGTAGCAAAATGACCTAAATTGAGATTTCCAAATCAAGTCACCAATATTGCAAGGCGAACAACATAGCGTTGAGTTTTCACGTAACATGCTTGAGACGAAGAGAAAAATATCCAATTTGCTGATAATAAAAAGCCCAGGATCATGAAAGGCACCTAAAGACCATGTAATTTAACGGGTGCAGTCTATCCAAGCACAATGCAATCTGGCCCTGCTTCCAATAGGTCAGTGATGAACGGTATTACAAGTTACAAAGTTTAGTGATGATTTGAATGATTATTAAAGTTCAGCGACTCCGTAAAAATCTTTTGCAAAGTTCAATGACCATTTGGATTATTATCAATATGAACTTTAGAAATAAAAAATAAAAATAAAACCCATAATAAATAAAACAACAGATGTCTACCAACCTTCATGACAGAGAGAGTATAATCCGAAAGGGAGTTTTGAGGGAGACAAAGAATTGGGAAACGGTGAATTATAGGAATAGGCTTGGAAGCAGAGGATGCCCTCCATGGTACATCTTTTTGTAGGGAGCCTCCTTCTTTTCTGGACATTGGTTGTGCTAAAGTATATCTGCTGCTATTCTCTCTAAAATATGTAGTGTGTGTATGAACAATTCTGCTGCATATGCAAAATTTTTGTACAGATGCATTGATTTGAATTCCTGTACAATTAATGTCTTGACTCATACATCAAATAACAACATGTCATGTGTATGTCACATAGAAAAATTGTCGTAGTAATGGACTACCAATAGCATTACTCTCCATCATATGTATAAGATTTACTTACTGAGCTTTAGCTAATTCCATGATATCCTACC
>NC_036259.1:6196840-6200639 GCF_002742605.1 Olea europaea var. sylvestris | reverse complement strand
CATTTTCCCATCACATCAATGTAGGACCTACGCATTGTTATATGTTTTAATTTGACTTCAAAAGCATTAAATTCCAATTGAAACACGCTGGCTGTACAGGCCCTGTCCCTGTGTTCACAGGACCTGTACAGGCCAGACACATTACAAAGGGGTGGGTAATTTTTTTTTTAAATAATCCCCCACCCTTTCACCTCCTCACACAGCATGTGAGGAGGCCTGTACAGGCCCTGTGCATTAGGCATTTTCCATTCCAATTTTACCATGGTCTTTCGGCTGACTGGCTTTGGGATGGAAAGTCAATCGGCAAGGACAAATTTTGGAAAAGAATAAGTCTTGGTCTATGAGTAAATCATGTGAGTTGGCAGACAAATAATTAGTAATGGTCCAAGAATTCATTATTGTGCAAAATTAATGGGGACCAAATAGCCCCTAAAAAGTAAAAATAAGTTTCAGTATGCATGTATAATATTTTATTACGTAAATGTATGGATGAAAATGGTTATGCAACAAACTATAAAATTAATTTGTGTCAAACAAGCTATAGATAAAATTTTGATTAGGGGGCAATGGATGAGACAGCAAAATTGGCAAAAGTTTAATCGACAGCAAACTTTTTCTCACTTTTTATTCACTCAATCTCATAAAAAATCATTTTTTTTCCTTTCAAGAAATCCTCCGAACAAATCCAAAATGGGAGTACGGTAACATCTAGACTCAGATATTTATTTTGACTGAGCATCCCATACTGCTCTTCAATGGGTCACGGATTCACAGCTCCAATCGTTACATAGGACATTAGGACATCCAGTTCTAACACAGTGTCCGTGTATTTCTTCGGAAGAAGTATCAAGAAAAACAAAACACAGCATGGCTGCCGGTGAACTCAGTTGTAGAGGCGGTGGTTGGAGGGCCATGAGAAGCTTTACCTGCCAAGTGCTCACCGGCCGGTGGTTCATGATTTTTGCCTCCCTCTTAATCATGTCCATGTCTGGTGCAACTTATATGTTCGGACTCTACTCCGGCGACATCAAATCATCCCTAGGATATGACCAGACAACCTTAAATCTCATAGGATTCTTCAAAGACCTCGGCGGAAATATAGGAATCATGGCTGGGCTTATCAATGAAATTTCACCACCTTGGGTTGTTCTTTCATTTGGTGTAATCATGAACTTTTTCGGCTACTTCATGATATGGTTGGCCATCACTGGCCGGACGGCCAAACCCCATGTGTGGCAGATGTGTCTATATATATGTATTGGTGCAAATTCACAAACATTTGCCAATACTGGGGCAATGGTTACTTGTGTTAAGAATTTCCCGGAGAGTCGAGGAATAGTCATAGGCCTTCTCAAGGGATTTGTTGGCCTAAGTGGTGCAATTATTACACAGTTATTCCATGCTTTTTATGGACATGATTCCAAGTCTCTTATTTTACTTATTGGGTGGCTTCCGGCGGCTGTTTCTTGTGTTTTTCTCCGAACAGTTAGACTCATGAAGATTGTCCGGCAAGAAAATGAGTTCAAAATCTTTTATCGTCTACTCTATGTATCGCTAAGTCTTGCCGGTTTCCTCATGATTCTGATTATCTTACAAAACAGACTTTACTTTCCTAGAGTTGCGTATGCAGGAAGTGCCAGTTTTGTGCTGATTTTATTGTTTTCTCAACTGTTTGTTATCATCAAAGAAGAATTCAACATCTGGAAGAGCAAGAGACAAGAGTCAAAAGATTCCATTCAACTGAAAGTTGTTTCTCAACTGCCAAATCCGCCACCAGTTGAAGAACTTCAGCCAACGACCGGTGATCAAGTAAAGCACCAAAAGCCGGCAGATTCGTGGTGGAGCAACCCTTTCAAGCCACCAGAAAGAGGCGAGGATTACAACATATCGCAAGCAATTTTCAGCATGGATATGATAATTCTATTTACTGTAACGACATTCGGAGTTGGAGGTACCTTGACAGCAATTGATAATCTAGGCCAAATCGGTAAGTCCTTAGGTTATCCAAGTAAAAGCATAACCACATTTGTGTCACTAGTAAGCATATGGAATTATCTGGGAAGAGTAGCCTCCGGTTTTGCCTCAGAAATTTTCTTGGAAAAGTACAAATTCCCACGTCCCTTAATGCTCACATTAGTACTTCTCCTCTCTTGCACTGGTCATCTTCTTATCGCATTTGGTGTCCCAAATTCTCTATATTTATCCTCTGTGATTATGGGATTCTGTTTCGGAGCCCAATGGCCATTGATTTTTGCAATCATATCAGAATTGTTTGGGCTCAAATACTACTCTACATTGCACACTCTAGGGGGTGGAGCCAGCCCAGTTGGGGCTTATATCTTGAATGTTAGAATAACTGGTTATTTATATGATAAAGAGGCTATGAAGCAAATGGCAGCTAAAGGACTCGTTAGGAAAGAAGGGCAAGACTTGACATGCATCGGCGTGGAGTGTTACAAACTCGCTTTTCTAATAATAATGGCCGCGACACTGGTAGCATGTGTAATTTCAGTCATTTTGGTGATTAGGACGAGAAAATTTTATGGAAGTGATATATATAAGAAGTTCAGAGAGCAAGCAATTCAACAAGAATAGTATAATATATGGTTACGGTTCGTATGTGAGAACTGTTGCCATTTTCTATCTTTTATTTGCGCTACAGAGAAGCAGAATTATATGGATCGATGCAAATCATTTCAATGTGAATCTGAAGTGTATTGTGTATGCTGATTTGATGTTTTTATTTACCAACATGGCACACTAAGCCTTTGTTCGATAAAATATTGTTAAACTTTTATCAACTTTCGACTGTCAAATTTTAATTTTAATTTTAATTAATATATGATGAGATCCACTACATTTATTACCTTTTCTACCCTTAATTAGAGTAATTAAATAGGCCGATCACACTAGTCATGATAAAAATTAAAGTGCAAGGTCCTCAGGGCATAGTCTAATGGTGCAAAGGACCGGAGTGATATTATCTAACGTCTTGCTGGCAGTCGTAGTGTGGGGGTTCGATTCTTGAAACATGGAATTTAACTCCTTGTAGGCGCAGTGTACAAGCGGTTCTTATTTCTTGACCTGTTGGAGCACATTCTGTGATTTATCTCCCTCACAAAAGTATAGAGGCAGAATGGTAGGAGCCCTCAAGGTTGGGGTCATCCTTTTTTTTTTTTTTTTAATTAAAGTGCAAGTGTAAATTTTGAACTGATAAGAAACATGGCGAGAGATAGCTTTGATAATGTCATGATTTTGGCTTTATTTTACCGACGTTCTTTGTGGGAACATCAATAACTCTTTCAAGAACTACTTGTCTACTTTTCAATTGCTTTATTATAAATGATCGCTTAAGTTATTATTTTATTTAATTGTGAGTCGCACGTGTACAGTTTTTATGAAGTGAGGACGAGATTTATTCACTGTTTGTTTTTGTTAAAATTCAAATTTTCAAAATTTTTTAATGAAAGCTGTGAATTCCATGAAATACGTAATTAAAATAATTTGTTGACTTTGATTTAAATTTTTATCAATTTATTTAATTAAACCAAACATGGCTTAAATTTATATCTCCATTTTAAGATATAACGTTAAATTGCTTTATTTGAAAAGTATACAAGACAATTTTCTTTATTTAAATTTAGATATTATTTTCAAACAGATTTGACAAAAGAATAGCTGTCTAACATGTCCAAGTCCCGTGTATGTTTTGGATCGTGCTGCTTTCATTATCATATATAATTGAGTTATCGACTCATTCCGTTTCAATTCTAAAAGCAATAATTGAACAAAAAGTGGG
>NC_036259.1:6162459-6179968 GCF_002742605.1 Olea europaea var. sylvestris | reverse complement strand
TCTAGAATAAATCACTATTACTCATAGGAGTTACTTTGTAGAGCCCATATAGAAAACCTTGAAGGCATGTCAATTAATACATGCACTATGTTGTTTCTTTTGTAAGTTAATGTACCTCATTTTCTTTCTTACACCATATAAATAATACCTTATCAACTAGGCCAACTCTCGTCATAATTTGGCAAATAAGACTTAGAACTAAAAAGAGTCGAGGCCAATGCACCGTTTCTTATCCATAACTCTTCGACTTAAATCTAGCATGATATCGTCATGTCATTACAAAAGCAAAGAGAATCAGGCAGGATGCTTTAGCAGATTTCGTCTAATCTGCAATTTAGGAAAAATTGCATCATACAATCATTTGTCAATCTGCCCTAAAAGTTTTTATATGCTGTATTTTTATTTTTATTTTTATTTTCACAACATAAAATATGAAATTTACATTATTATATAGCTAGTGAAACTATTACTTAGGGCAAGTTAAAAGATATGTTGATACATATTTAAAAGAAAAGATCCAAGTGACGTGCTACGTGCCCTAATAAGAAATTCCTTATTAAGTCCTTTTCATTCCTTCCTAGCGATGCTATCACTGCATGACTATCCTCTTCAATTAATAAGAAATTCTTAATGATTTATATACGCATTTGGAATTTGTCTAGAACTATTATCATACGTATTGAATTTCCTTCTATGCAAATGAATATAAGGCAAATCTTTAGTAATCTGCTTAAATTTTATACAAATATCATTTAACTGAAGAAATCGAATAATGTTACAGAACGCGAAAACAATAACCAGTAAAGTCAAATGCACATTTAAAAATCTGATTTTCTTACTTAAGTGTAGTGTGGTCTTTAAGATTAACAACAAAAACCCATTAAAAAAAAATATTCATTATTATTCAGATAATAAGATTAATAATTTTAGCAAACATATAATGCAGTCACATACAATAAATCAAGAAAATGCCTTTTAAATTTGATGATCATGCCATATTTAATCTACAAGAAAATCATCAACACTATTTTAGTTTGTTGGAAAATTTGATGATTTGTGTAGATAAAATATTAATTAACATAACTATTTTAAACATAAACATATAATTTAATAATAATATAAACATAAGAGGATGGTTAGAAAAAGCAAGCCTTAGGAAGTTACGTCAAAAACGTCCTAAAGTCGTGTTGCCTCCCCTTCGTAGGATTCTTTTTGCACTACACATCTTTAAGATAAAACTCATGTGACTCTCCTTCTATGGGTACGACCATAGGGAGATAAGTAAACGAGTTTCTTATCAAGTTGCCAAAATATAAAAATATAGTAAGAGTTGTATGGAGTGTTTATTTTTCAAGTTGTGATTCATTTTTTGTTGTATAAAAATCAATCCCTTTTATAGGAAAAATTTTAACCCCTACATTCATGGAATTAAATCCAATTTATACATAAGTTACACTATAACATGAAGGATTTTTTAATTTTGTTAAAACTGAAAATTAAATGGTTGAAAGATTAAAACTTATTTTTTATATATTTTACTGCGGGAACTTTCCTGTCAACTAAGTAACATGTGTTCGTTAATATTTAAACCCCCGTTTGATTTTCATTCTTTGGCCACAAAAATAAAAAATACGATCATTATTCATCACATTAAGTCACCATATTTGACTTTCTATATTTTGTTTGGTAATAGCTATATATTTTATTCTGATTCTTACAAAAATGGGAATCAAACGGAGCCTAAATAACTAGTTTTGATTTGTCAAGCTAGCTTCATCACCTCACAAAAAGGACGTATGACTGGGGTCCATATAGGGGAGTGGTAGGTGGAGATATTAAATGTGTGATCTATTATGAAAATTATGTGATTTATGTAATAAAATATCAACTACAAGCATCAATCAAATAACATAAATATGATAATAGAGTTAAAAAAAGTTAGCATAAGAGTCATGATAAACGCTATGATAAAGTCGTGTGACATTCTCTTTGTGTGGGTACTTTCGACATTGCACAGCTCTAAGATAAACTCCTTATATCTCATACTCAAATCTCCTTCTATGGGCACAACCACAAAGAGAAAAAGAACAAATTGTTATCAATTGCCAAAAATATAAAAGACGATAACATATAATGACTAGAGAGTGCTTTTCAAGTATTTGTTTTTGTGTGTCTAACGATAGCAATTTCACTGCCTTTTATAGAAGAAAAATCCAACACCCTCATAATGAAAAGTAATCAAATTAAATATAAGTTATAGATATCATAATGATGTTAAATTTTTTGTATTCAATCTGAAAATTAAAATAAAAAACTAAAAATTAAGTTACAAGAAAACTAAAATTTTAATTTTCAATTTTAAAGTTTCTAAACTTATTTTTAACGTGATCATGTATATAGTTATTTTAATTTTTAAAAAGTATATTTTGTAATTTAGAGAAGATATATAAATTTTGAGAATAAAATTTTTTAAATACTCCGATGGCCTCTTTATCTTTAATACTTCATTTTACTACTCTCAAGATGTAAATATTATTTTTCGTAGATAAAATGTGTAGTTGAAAATTTGAGGATCTCATGAAATATGTAGTTAAATTAATTACTAACTTTGACTTGAAATTTTGATCTATACCGAATAGGGGCTTAAAACTTTTTAATTAAAGTTGATAAGAAATTGTATTGTCATCCATCTCGTTTCATTTGCCATCGACAGTGATCTCCACAGGCTTCTGTCTAGTTACCGCCAATGAGTAATCTTTTCTCAAAACTAATTTTATTCTCATTTTTCACAATAAGTAATTGATCATACTTAACTTTTTAATTTCACATTTTATTGTCATTTTGCTGGCCACTTTTGTGTTCTACGGCTGAAAATTGTACTTTGTATGTGAATAGAGAATAACAACCTTAAACAAAATCCTGCTTTGATATACTTTTAGGAAAAATATAGGTGAAGGTTGCCTCACTGCTAACGCGAAATTGAAAAAAAATAAAAAATAAAAAAAATAAAAATATTAATATTAATATTAACAAAAGAAGAAGCTAAAACGGACACAAGTATTTATGTGGCTCATTAAACTTATGTTACGTTCACAGGCGAGTATAGAAGGATTACATTATAGTAAAATAATTATAATAACATTCTATCTAAATATAAGGAGAGAATAACAATTAATCCATTCTCGTAATACGAGGAATTTAGTAGAAAACACCCATAAGAAATCAATATTTTCTATCTATAATTTTGCTCTCTTTACCATGTGTAGCAGATAATTCACTGCATTTCTATTTCCTACTCTGCAATTGTTTACTTCCCTATTTGGCATCACAATTTCAACGCCACATTTCTCGTAGACATTTGTACAGCAAATGGCCTTTTCCATATTTTTAATTCTCAGCAATAATGAAAATGAGGCTTGCATTAATGCATAAAAAATGGAAGATTGCTTGTATTGTTTGTCCAATATCAAGTCAAAGAAAGTGGCTTTACTTTGATAAAATTCGATATTTTTTTTCAAAGGCAAAAGAAGATTCACTTTCCAAATTTTCAAGCCATATGATTCCTTTGAAGCTAAAGTTGAATGATCATAATCTCCTTTGATTCCTACACTGACAAATGTCTCTTTTCTGAGGTCTATAAGAAATAAGCATGAGAGGCAAGTTTCGAACTTACGTAGAAAAATCATCAACGATTTACGGTATATCGCTTTCGACCACTTGACCACTCTCCTTTTTCGCGGCCGAGGATAGAAAAGTTGTGAGTCTCATTACAATACGCTTTAGATTCACACGCAAAATTTATCCATATAAACTCTGCATCCATGTAGTACAAATAAAAGAGAACCAAATAAAAGATAGAAAATGGCTAGGGTTCTTACATACAAACGGTAAACTTTCAACAAGACATAGCTACGATTTATATAATTTTAAAAGCAAAATGATCATACTACTCTTGTCGATTAGCTTGCTCTCTAAACTTCTTGTAAATATCACTTTTATAGAATTTTCTAGTCCTAAGAACCAAAATGACTGAAATTACACATGCTACCAGTGTCGTGGCCGTGATTATTATAAAAGCGAGTTTGTAACACTCAACGCCGATGCAAGTCAAGTCTTGCCCTTCTTTCCTAATGAGTCCTTTAGCTGCCATTTGCTTCGTAGCCTCTTTATCATATAAATAACCAGCTATTCTAACATTCAAAATATAATCCCCAAGTGGACTGGCCCCACCCCCTAGAGTGTACAATGTAGAGTAGTATTTGAGCCCAAACAATTCTGATATTATTGCAAAAATCAACGGCCATTGGGCTCCAAAACAGAACCCAATAATCACAGAGGATAAATATAGAGAATTTGGGACTCCAAAGGCGATAAGAATATGGCCAGTGCAAGAGAGGAGAAGTACTAATGTAAGCATTAAGGGACGGGGGAATTTATACTTTTCCAAGAAAATTTCTGAGGCGAAACCGGAGGCTACTTTTCCAAGATAGTTCCATATGCTTACTAGTGACACAAATGTGGTTATGCTTTTACTTGGATAACCTAAGGACTTACCGATTTGGCCTAGATTATCCATTGCTGTCAATGTACCCCCAACTCCAAAGGTTGTGACAGTAAATAGAATTATCATATCTATGCTGAAAATCGCTTGCAATATGTTGTAATCCTCGCCTCTTTCTGGTGGCTTGAAAGGGTTGCTCCACCACGAATCTGCCCGCTTTTGGTGCTTTAACAGATCGCTGGTTGTTGGTGGCTGAGGTTCTTCAACTGGTGGTGGATCTAGCAGTTGAGAGACAACTTTGAATTGAATTGGATCTTTGAACTCTTGTCTCTTTCGCTTCCAGACGTTGAATTCTTCTTTGATGACAACAGCCAGTTGAGAAAACAATAAAATCAGCACAAAACTGGCACTTCCGGCATATGCAACTCTAGGAAAATGAAATCTGTTTTGTAAGATAATCAGAATCATAATGAAACCCGCAAGACTTAGAGATGCATAGAGTAGACCATAGAAGATTTTAAGCTCATTTTCTTGCCGGACAACCTTCATCAGTCTAACTGTTCGGAGAAAAATACAAGAAACAGCCGCCGGAAGCCAACCAATAAGTAAAATAAGAGACTTAGAATCATTTCCATAAAAAGCATGATATAACTGTGTGATAATTGCACCGCTTAGGCCAACAAATCCCTTGAGAAGCCCTATAACTATTCCTCGACTCTCCGGGAAATTCTTAACACAAGTAACCAGTACCCCAGTATTGGAAAATGTTTGGGAATTTGCACCAATACATATATACAGACACATCTGCCACACATGGGGTTTGGCCGTCCGGCCGGTGATGGCCAACCATATCATGAAGTAGCCGAAAAAGTTCATGATTACACCTAATGAAAGAACAACCCAAGGTGGTGTAATTTCATTGATAAGACCAGACATGATTCCTATATTTGCGCCGACGTCTTTGAAGAATCCTATGAGGTTTAAGGTTGTCTGGTCATAACCTAGGGATGATTTGATGTCGCCGGAGTAGAGGCCGAACATATAAGTTGCACCAGACATGGACATGATTAAGAGGGAGGCAAAAAGCATGAACCACCGGCCGGTGAGCACTTGGAAGGTGAGGCTTCTGGTGGCCCTCCAACCACCGCCGCCGCTACTGAATTCGCCGGCAGCCATGGTGTGTTTCCTTTTTCTTAATACTACCGATGAAAATAGAAATTCACGGACTATGTTTTATGAGGTGAGAATCCGTGATCCTTTAATGAGCAGTGTGGATCCAGCAAAGCAATTATGTCAGTCTAGATTTTACCGTATCGTTGACTATCTTCTCGATTAACTTTTTTCTATTTTGGTGTCTTATTCGCTGTATCCCAATCAAATTTATACACGTCATTCTAATTCATAGGTGTCAAAACCTTATTGGAACAAAGGTTTTTTGTCTTGTTTAGTTTTCCAATTACAATAATTCCTGCTCCCGCTCACATGCCGTTTGGGTAATGGTGGGGTGCGGGGGTGATTATTTAAAGAAAAAAATTACCCCACCCTGCCATGTAACGTTAGCAGGGCAGTACAGACAGCAAGATTGTTCCAATTAATAACGCCATTAAGTCAGCCTCGCCGTGGAAAAATTGTAGCAGCGATCCTAAACTTTTTTTAATTTTTTAAAAATTTATTTTAATATTCAATTTGTGTCAATGAATGTCCCTAATTTTTCATAAATATGCACTTAGAGTTCAACTGGATGAAAATCATCCATTTGACCGTTAGTTGATCAAGAAAAGTGAACTTGGACCAACTTTGATCAAATTAAATGCAGTAAAATGATAACTTTGCTTATTTTTCAAATATTGACAATTAAAATAATAAAACTAAAAACAAAAAATAAAATAAATTTGCCCCACTCCACCTTTTTCTTCTCCATTTCTCTACCACTGCCTCTGCCAATCATCTTCTCCTCCACTTGCACTTTATTACAAAATGAAGATATGAATGAAGAAGAATAATGAGGCTATTGCAGCACGTAAATGGAGAAGAAGAAAATGATCATTGTATTCTCAAATGCTTGCAATTACAGTATATATAACAGAATAAAAAAATAGAATAAATGTTATACATGTTGCCTAACAGAATTTTCTTCTACACTCTTCTTCAACCGGTATCCATAGTATATTCCTTATGCAACTTGCTGGGTCTCTCATCTTCTAGAATGTTTTGCCGTTGACATGGCTTGAGGTGGGGTTGCTGACCTGTTTTATCCAAGTGGCATTTCATTTTCTCTTCATACTTCAACATCCCCCCGCAAGATGGAGAGTAGATATCTTCTGCTCCCATCTTGGCCAGATGAGAATAAAAACTAGGTGAACTTAATGCCTTGGTAAGAATATTAGCAACTTGAGCACTGGTCTTTACATGTTCAGTCACTATACTTCCTTCTTGAACTTTGTCTCGTACAAATGACAATCAAGCTCTATGTGTTTAGTTCTTTCGTGAAAAACGGGATTTCCAGCATTATGGATTGCTGACTTACTATCACAATACAAAGGTGCTGCTTGTGGGTGGCATACTGTCAAATCTTTGAGTAAGAATTGTAACCATGTTAGCTCACAACAAGTGCTTGCCATGGCCCTATATTCATCCTCTGCTGAGGATCTAGAAACTGTTTGCTGTTTCTTTGATTTCCAGGAGATTAAGGAAGATCCTAAGAAAACACAATAGCCTGTAATGGATCTTCTGTGTCAGGACATGATCCCCAATCAGAGTCAATGTATGCTTGAAGTTGCAGCATTGATGAGGCTGGATAGAATAGACCTTGACCTGGACTTCTCTTAATGTAACGAAGTACATTGTGTGTTGCATTAATATGTGGAATTTTGGGTTCATCCATGTATTGGCTTAAGAGTTGGACAGCATAAGATATGTCAGGTCTGGTTACGGTTAAGTAGAGAAGTCTTCCGATTAGCCTTCTGTTTATGGATGGATTTTTGAGCAATTCACCTTGGTATTTGAATAGCTTCATATTCTGGTCCAAAGGAATTTTTGCTGGCGTGGCTCCAATTGTGCCTGAATCTCTCAATATGTCTAGGGCATACTTCCTTTGACGAAGCACGATTCCTTCTTTTCTTCTTGCTATCTCAATGCCAAGGAAATACTTCAATGTTCCCAGATCTTTGATTTTGAAGTTTTCATCCAGCAACAATTTCAGGGAGTTGACTGATTGCATATCATTGCTGGCCACAATGATGTCATCCACATATACTAAAATGGCAGTGAATAAGTTCCCTTGAGACTTGGTGAATAGGCTATAATCTGCTTTTGACTGGACAAATCCAAGACCTATGATGAAGGTTGACAATTTTGAGTACCATTGCCGTGAGGCCTGTTTTAGGCCATATAGAACGCAATTTGCAGACCCTAGGCTGAGATGCCTTCGAATAGCCTGGTGGCAATTCCATGTACACCTCTTCATTAAGATCTCCATGTAGGAATGCGTTATTTACGTCAAATTGGCATGGGGACCATCCTTTGATGGCTGCCACGGCTAGTAAAGTTCTGACAGTAACCATTTTTGCAACTGGGGGAAAAGGTCTCATGGAAGTCTAGTCCTTCCTGTTGTGTGTATCCTTTGACGACTAGTCGTGCCTTATGTCTTTCAATAGACCCATCTGAATTATATTTGATTTTGAAAACCCATTTACACCTATGGCTGATTTCCCATCTGGTAAATCAGTGATAATCCATGTGTTATTTTGCTCCAGTGCATCAATCTCATTTTGCATTACCTTGCACCATTCTGGGGACTTTAATGCGTCATTGTAACTGTTTGGCTCTATGTGGGAAGTGATAGATGTGGTGAAAGCTTTGTGTGCATGTGAAAATTTATGATAGGAAATAGTTGCTTCAAGTGGGAAAGGATTACCTGGAGCTGGTTGAACCTTTTGCCCTTCAAACTCTTGGAATAGGATAGATGAGCTGGCCTGCTGGCATACGAAATTTTGCAAGTATGGCGGAAATTTTCTGGTTCTGGTAGATCTTCTAGGTAGGTGAGGACTTGTATTTATGGATGGTGAGGTGATATTTTCAGATTCGTTTAAAGGATTTTCTGAACTTGAGTTATCTGGGAAGATTGTAAAACTGGAATTTTTTGTTGGTGATGTGATGATGTTTGATGGTAGATCATTTAGTGGCCCATTGCTTTTGTTGTAAGATTGTAGAAGTTCTAAATCTTGAGGTTCAACCACATGATAATGGTTTATGGCTGGTGTTTGGATAAAGGGCAAGTTTGATGGATCAAGTAATGCATTAGTTTTTGACTGATCTATAGCCTTGCAAGGGAAAATGTTTTCATAGAATGTGACATTTCTAGAAATAAAGATCTTGTTAGTTCCTAAATCCAGCAGCTTATAACCTTTCATTCCAAATGGATACCCCAAGAAAATACATTGTTTGGCTTTTGGATCAAATTTGTGTCTATTGTGAGTGAGGGTAGTGGCAAATGCCAGGCATCCAACAACTTTAAGGTGGGAATAGTTTGCTTTCTTGTTGAGGAGAATTTTAAAAGGTGTTTTGTGTTTTGGGAGGGGTGAGGGAGTCCTGTTTATGAGGTATACGGCAGTGAGTACATAGTCATTCCAATATTTCATGGGAATTTCACTTTGAAACCTTAAGGCCCTTGCCACATTGAGAATATGTTGATGCTTCCTCTCCACTACAGAGTTTTGTTGTGGAGTTTCAACACACGATTTTTGATGCACAATTCCTTTTTCAAGATAGAATTCTTTCATGTTAAATTCCCCTCCATTGTCACTTCTAATTGTCTTGATTTTGGCTTCAAACTGATTTTCAATCATTTTACAGAACCTTTGCAAAGTAACACCAACATCAGATTTGCATTTCAAGGTATATATCCAAGTGCATTTACTGTAGTCTTCTACTATTGTTAAAAAATATTTTGAGCCATCATAAGCTACTTCATTACACGGTCCCCAAAGATCACAATGAACTAAATCAAAATATTTTGCTGACTGATATTGACTAGAAGGAAAAGGGGGTTTGTGCATTTTGGCTAAAGGACAGATCATACAAGGCTTGCTGTTATTTGTGGAGATCTGATTGCTATTTAAGGATATAAGAATGTTGAATGAAGGGTGTCCTAATCTGTAGTGCCATAGATCGAACTCTTCATTGTGTGTGACAGCTGCTGTGATGGTTTTGGTGTTGCTTACAATGTCAAAGAATGCTGATGGTGAAGTTTCCTGTTGTTGGAGATGGTACAGACCATGCCGCACCTTACCCATCCCAATCGTTTTCCAGGTTAAAAGGTCCTGTATAAAGCAAAAGTGAGACAGAAAAATAAGACAGCAATTCAAATTGGTTGCTAGTTTTCTAGCTGAAATCAAATTAAAAGAGAAGGATGGGACACAAAGTACATCATGCAGGATTAACTTTTCTGAAATTTGTACTGTGCCTATATGAGTGACAGTAACACCATTCCCATTAGGGAGTGTGACTGAGTGGGAAACCTGTGCCACAATGTTAGTGAAGAAGGAAATGTCACAGATCATATGATCTGTGGCACCTGTGTCTATGATCCAAGGTATTATAGCTTGTGTCTTGGATTTTGATGCAAACGCAGAGAGACATAAAGATATACCAGAAACATTAGGCATTTGATCCTCAGTAGTGCAAGGAGTAATGATTGAACAAACTTGGCTTGCCAAATGAGTTGATGGTGAAACACTCTGCTTGTTGAGAAGTGCTATGAGCTGAGTGTATTGCTCTTGCGTAATGGGAGAATGAGCACTCCTGGTCACCTGATTTACAGAATGATTGGGGGGTTTAACTTTGTTGTAGAGTTTGTGTCCTTGGGGGTATCCATGGATTTTGAAGCATTTGTCTATTCTATGACCAGGAAAGTTACAGTGGGAACACATTGGTATCTTAGGATTAGCCTTGTGGCATCTTTCCAGTGAGTGCCCTGCAATTTAAAAATGAGTGTAAAAATACTTAGCATTTCGATTAGTTGAGTGCTGATTTCCATTTCGAATTCCACGAGTCATCATTGCCATGGAGTCATTGGTTGGAGAGTCCATTGAAATCTGCCTTCTCTTTTCTTCTTGTTGTATAATAGAATATACTTCATTGAGATCAGGCAAAGGTTTGATTAGAAGAATTTGAGCTTTAATATCCTTATAAGATTCGTTCAGGTCCATAAGAAATCTCATGACCCAATCCCTTTTCTGATTATCAACAACAGTGCGAAGTCCTCCACAAGTGCAATCAGGTATGGATTCATAATTCATCAAGGAGAGTTTTGTATTTCGAAAAGTAAACGCTCACAGCATCTTGGTTTTGCATTAAGTTGCTGATGGCTTGTTTTACCTCATAAATTCGTGGGGCATTTTGTTGAGCCAATCGATGTTCTAGTTCCAGCCATAGCTCTCTAGCGGTTTTTGCATAAAGAGTGCAGGATTTTACTTCAATAGACATGGTGTTTTGTAGCCAGGCTATCACAAGATCATTGCAGCGGAGCCAGTGTTCTATCAGAAAGCTAGTAGGGTCTGGCTGTGTTAGGCTTCCATCAATGAACCCAAGTTTGTTTTTAATTCTGAGGGCCCTCTTCATAGATCTTGCCCATGCATAGTAGTTGGTGTTATCAAGTACATGAGTGACCAATATTGTCCCAGAGCTATCACTTCCACTTATATAGTATGGACTGTGGGGATGAGCAGGGTCATCAGGATTTGGTGTGGAGTACGTGTTCTGGTATTGTTGAGGATTTGGATTGAGTTTTTGATGTGCAGTAGATTGGGAATTTGGATTGAGGTCTTCATGCGTGGCAGATTGGGTATCTGTGCTGTGATTTTCAGCCATTGTTATGGCTCTGATACCATATTACAAAATGAAGAAGAATAATGAGGCCATTGCAGCACGTAAATGGAGAAGAAAATGATTATTGTATTCTCAAATGCTTGCAATTACAGTATATATAACAGAATAAATGTTATACATGTAGCCTAATAGAATTTTCTTCTACACTCTTCTTCAACCGGTATCCACAGTATATTCCTTATGCAACTTGCTGGGTCTCTCATCTTCTAGAATGTTTTGCTGTTGACATGGCTTGAGGTGGGGTTGCTGACCTGTTTTATCCAAGTGGCATTTCATTTTCTCTTCATACTCAACACACGTAAACCATCTACCATCTTCAAAATTACCTTTCAAATCTTTAAAACCCATTCCCAAATGAATCATTGTAAAGCCATATTCACACTCCTTTAAAATGAAAGAAACAAAAGAAAATTCCCAAAAGAAAAAGAAAAAGAAAAATTCTTACTGAAAGATATGTCCAATTAATTACTGTGAAAATGTTAAATCCAAACTTGACTTAAGTTGGCACAAAGAATTCAGAGTTTGAGCATCAATTTCTTTCGATTTTTTTCTTTATCAATTTTGATTTTCAACTTTTGATCTCCTCTTGCTACCACAGCTTCATTTTTTAGGAATTTAGTCATAGCTTTATTTTTGTGAGATCTTGCACCTTCCTACAAATACACTCCAATTTGTAGCCGGCAAGGTAATAAGATGAATTTAACGTGTTTCAGTTTTTAACTTAATTTAATTCGACCAAGCTTAAATTATTGATTTGTCTTTACTCTGATTTTCTAAGCTTTGGACATCGATTTGATTTCAAAAGGAAAATTTTTTCTGGAGTTTTGCTAAAAAGTGCTAAACTGCTATTTTATTACGCAGAATTAGCTACTTCTGATAGGGGCGGATTTTCATTTCCTCCCTTTTTCTGGGTATGTTTTGAATTTGAGGGTAGATTTATTTTATTTCATTTCATTTTATTTTTTGTTTTTAGTCTTATTATTTTTATTGTCAATATTTGAAAATAAGCAAAGTTACTATTTTACCCATTTTAATTTGGTTCAAGTTCACTTTTCTTGGTCATCTAGATGATTTCCATTCAGTTGGAATTCAGGTGCATATTTATGAAAGGTTTGAGACTTTCGCTAGTTCAAATTGAAGGTTAAGGTAAAATCTGCAAAAATTGAAAAGGTTAGAGATCACTGCTTCAATTTTCCCAAAGCCTGAAACTCCCGTTTTATTATCACTGTTTGATTCCATTAAAATTATAATTCATTTTTCCTTCTTTTCTTATCAATCACACATTCTCCAATAAAATGATGTTACATATAAATTCAAAATGTTTTTTTTTTTAACCATACATTTTTTTAAAAAACATTATTCCAATAACTATAATCTCCAATAATGGGGGGCCAAACGAGGGCTAATAATACTCCTTTCGTACTTTCATTTTCACATATATTATATAGGGTTTGTCTGATACTGATTTTGAGAATTGATCTTTTGATCGTTGAAAAGAAAATTAGGTCTTATCTGTGAGAGAAGAAGTAAAAAATGATAATTTGAATAGTGATATAACGATCAAAAAATTGATTTTTTTAAGTGAAAAATCAATACTTTGCACATGTTTTAAAATATAAATTTTATTTATGTTTTTCCTAACACACCCTTCCAATAAGGGTGCGTTTGATTGCTAATGTTTTTAATTAAAAATGTCATTTTTCACCAAATTTTTACTTTTGTACTATTTTGTTGATATTTTTTACATGAAAAATATTTTCCTACTTTTAATTACATAATCACAATTTCCTTGAAAAACAAGGAAAATATTTTCTATAGGAGAATAAGTTTTTAATTTTCAAGTAATTCTATCTTTCTCTCTCATCTATCCACCAATAAAAATGGACAAATATAACATTTTTTAGGTTGAAAATTAACTCAATTAAACACATTTAATTGACAATTTTCATACAACTAAGTTCTAAGAAATTTAATAGCTTAAAATTTATTTTCTTTCCATATAAATTTCATATTTATAATCAGATATACCCTAAATGGTGGTTTAAACAAGTTAATATTTCGTGCCCATCTGAATTTGAGCCTGAATATGTAGCATGATTATACATGTCAATTGTGGTTTATTTTCTCATATATTGAGTTAATGTAAAGGATTTCATTGAAACTTTATGAGGGTGTGCTTCGAATGTAGGTTGATTTTATGGTTTATTAGAATATGAATGTCCATTGTAGTTTATTAGAATATACATGACCATTATAGGTTTAGCAATGTAAGTTGAATTTATAGATTGATATATTGTTTTAATTTGTTGATTCATAGCTTAAGTAATGTGATTCATTCATTGGTTCATTCAATGATAATGAGATCTATTCTATGATTGATTCAATTTATTGCAATGTAGTTCATTATATGGTCATTGTGGATCGAAACATTCGATTCATGTTCGCATCTGAAGAGTTTCTTTAAAGTATAGATGGAACATTTGTCGAGAAAATCTATCAATATTCTCGACAGATGGTTACTGAATTTCTCGTCAATTTGAATGAATTACTTGAAAGTCACAATAAAATGAAAATGTGTTTGAGTTGCTTTAATATGTGTTGTATGAATTCATTGCATGTTAAATCATTCTCTAAAATTGAAATTTTTAATGTTAATTGAGTTGTAGATGGATTTCGAACTCCCTACATTAGGAGTAGCCGGAAAAGAGGGAAGAATAGTACGTAATAGAATTTCGTTAATTATGCATTACTTTTGGACTTATAATTTGTTGTATTATTTTTGAAATCATATCATAATGTGTACGTCGAACAACTTAGTTTTATGTTCATTTAGTTCATATTCATAGGTGAAAAGACATTTTTATTATGAGCAGGTTGTACAGTCGAGATATCATTTGTACGGAAACGTTTGTAAATAAGTTAGATGATCAACAATACTACCACTAATGCCATATTGAAATGTGATATCAATTAAAGAAAACGAATTATTGAAATATGTCGATAAAAAGGTCACACCAAATGAATGTATGATTAATGAAATTGACCCCAAAAAAAAAAGTTGATAAATGGAACACAATAATTGCAAATAGTTGTGTACTATAATACATTGAAACAATTTTGAGGTTTAGTCTTTCATCGTGAGCCTCCAACTTCTAACATATTTCTACACTTCATCTAAAAGAACAATTTACATACAAATTTGTAGAATATTACCATATCCCTTCTTGAATACCAATTTGTTCAACATCGTAATTGATTCAGATGATAATGTTGTAGATCAATCTAGTAGTCAGAAATCCTTTCACCGGTTCATTTCCCGAACTTGAACGAGGTTTCATTCCCATCATCTCCATTATTGAATGAGGAAGTTGATGACTTGTTTGCCTACTTGATCCCTTACGAAGACAGTTTATGTAATGATGACTACATTTCAAATGTCCCATCATTTGATATTATTGGCATTAGTTTCGATGATAAGATAGAAGATAATGGTAGTGACATATCAAATATAGATGACGCTTCATGTAGATGAAGGGTGTTTAACATGATCCAATATATTCAATTTATGTTATATTATTAATGTAAACCAAAAAATTATGTCCAATAATTGGCTCGGATTGGTATAGTTTATTACACCCAGCCATACTGTTGAAAAAAGTCAATGAAAACTATTGAGACCTACAGTTTAACTGTCTGGACTGAATACATCATATTATTTTTGAAAGACTATGGAATGATTTTTGTAACAAATTAAATGTGCAATTATTTATAGCAGACCTACAGTAAAACATCGATCGTATGACAAGTGTTGCTAAAGTCATATTACCTAGAATTACGATTGAAGTGATTGTGTTCCCTCGCCACTTCATTCATCATCTACGTGCACAAATGTTTCCTACACAACATGATGAATCTCAAATTATCACTTATACTTGAAATTAAGCAAATAAAATGGTAATCATTCTGCACAAAATTAATATATCGCACTTTAAATGCATACTTGAGGCACTTACGAATAAATCCTACCGAACAATTGCAAACTAATTAGATGAAAAGTTATAATATCTATCTCTACAGTTAAGAAATGTTGAAATTGATATGTTAACTGTCGATCTTGATAGTTAACATCTGACGAGATCGCATTTAAGGTGTATAATGGAAAAAAATTATTGATGAAGTAATAAATATGTTTATCAGTGCTCAACTACCAAACGATCAAATTCCAACAAAAAATTTACACAATACTATATTAAATAAGGAATATTCCAAAAAATTTTATGCTTCGAATGCAACTTTTTTCCTATAATCATTATCTTATAATATGTAGGGACAGTTTGAGTCCCATTATTTTCTAATAATGTATTTTGTAATAATAGATTGATGAAGAATGTATGGTTAAAAAATAAGGAAAAGTTTTGGGTTTGTATATAATATTATTTTATTGACAAATATGTAGTTAAAAAGAAGAGAAAAATATATATTTGAAAAGAATGGAGATCAAACAAGGGCTTAATGAATTATTTTTTATGCATACACCAATGTTTTAAAAACTGAACCTCACCGGCTAGTTCAATCTGGAAAACTAGGAATAGAGACCAAAATCGATCAAGTTAGACTCATAAAACCTCTAATTAAAAACTCGCTCCAAAACTCGTTAAATTGATCGATTTTTGAAAAATCCGTAACCTATTCCCGGTTTAACCAATTCAACCTAAGTAAATGTATATTTATTAAAATTTTAAAATGTATATTTTTTTAACTTTACACAGATATATTTTTAAATTTTTTTAAAATTCAACGGTTCAATCCCAGTTCAACCTTTTGACTCTTAATCCTTTTTTTTTTTTTTTTTTTTTTTGGGATTTATGGCCAGATCAGTTTTTAGAACATTAGCACGCACGTATAGTTACGAATTCGTTCATATACTAATTTTTAGGGTTTGTTTGGCTAGACTTTTGAAAAGCCAAACTGTTTTTAGATTAAAAACTTGTTTTTTGAACTTAGTTAATTTTTTTTTTTTTAATGCTTCGTCTGGCTAAAATAGAATTTTAAAAAATTAATCTAAAGTAACTTTTTCAAAAATAAATCCTTCTACGGGAAATCTATCAAACGAGCCTGAGTACTTCTTGGACTAAAATGATCACTTATTCAAAGAGTGATGTTAGACTGGTGTGGATACGAATTTGACTTTTCCATATAGTGTCAGACCAATTATTGATTGCTAGAAGCCGTCGGACATACTCCAGTGGTGCAAAAAATAGGAGTGAAGTTATCTCACATCTTGTTGACAGCCGCAGTGTGGAGGTTCGATTCCTGATATATGAAATTGAACTCCTTGTAGGGACAGTGTATAGGCAACTCTTGTTCGCTGGCTTGTTGGGGTACATCTCACTATTTACCTTCCTCACAAAACTCAAGGGACGGGACGGTGGGGCCCTCAAAGTTGGGGTTCAACCTTTTTTTTTTTTTTAAAAAAAAGAGAAATGTATGATGTAATTCTCTTAATTTATGTTCAATTTAACGTAATATATGCATTAAAACACTGAAAAAAATAATAATAATAATAATGATTGCATTAATAGGAACACCATATAGTCCCATCCATGTCAATATTTTTTTTAATTTCTACCATTAAAATCTTTGTAAAGGAGAAAGATGCCTAAACTCTTTGTTAAGATTTAACGTTCCAAAATTTTTTTTGTCTTAATAAAATTTGACACTTGAACATATCGTATTTGTTAAACAAATAGAAATGTGTCGAGTTTCAAAAAAATAAGTTGGGGGTATTCCCATTTATTAAATATATGGTGTGTCAATGTCTCCAAAATATTGAAGGGTTCTACTACTCATACATCAAGCTGTCAGCCCACCTCACAAAAGGGGAGCCCGCGATTTGTGAGGAGGACTGTCAAGTTCGGTATACAACCATCAAATTTCAATATTGAAAGGATAATTAAGGAAAAAACAAGTTCGGAATATCATTATTTTACAAATAAGTTTACCTACAAATGTATAAGTACTTTATGAATAAACTTTTTTTTACATGCAAAGTTAACAATTAATAAGCTGCTTATTAAAAATAAATAGTATTTTCATGCATTCACACACGAGAGAGAGAGA
>NC_036259.1:6100614-6159271 GCF_002742605.1 Olea europaea var. sylvestris | reverse complement strand
AAAAAAAGGGGAAGTTGGTGTCATAATTGGCAGCATGTTCCGAAATTTCAAAGTAACAAAAACTAATCATTGTTGTTTATTGTTTCGTCACCAAGATATATATAACACGATTACTGTTATTTAGTTGATCATTATCATATTTAATGGACAATAAATTTGTCTGAACACAACAATCTTCCAATTATGAATTCTTTCTCTACCTCTAGGGACCCTACTCATCCAAGTCAATTTCCAACTGTGGCCGGCATTTGATTTGACTTTATTCTTGTCGTTCTCTAACTCTTAATTTATCAAAATTTTAAGTTCTTTATATAGTGACATCAGAATTTGCAATGTAGCAACTAGAGATTCCAAGTTTCAATGGAGAATTCAATTGAAAAGAGGTTGGAAGAAGGGTTTGGCACCAGTACACAACTTGTAGTTGAAGATGATAATGATAATAACAAAGGAACTAGTCGTCAAGATAAGAAAGACAGGATAGCCATTCACACGAGCAATGAGATTGAGGAAAAGTGCGTGACAATATCCGACCAGCCTGGGGAGCAGAAGGAGGAGCAACCGCTGATTAAGCAAAAGACTAAGAGAGTTGCAACCTTGGATGCATTTAGAGGCCTCACCATAGTGGTATAAGGCTAATTAACTAAAGCCAATCTAGTACATAGATATTTTGTTTGCAAACTATACTTGAACTTCGACATCTTAACTGGAAATTTTATTTGCAGTTGATGATACTCGTGGATGATGCTGGAGGAGCATATTCACGGATTGATCATTCGCCGTGGAATGGATGCACGTTGGCTGATTTTGTAATGCCATTTTTCCTCTTCATTGTTGGGGTTGCAATAGCCCTCGCCCTTAAGGCACGGCTTCTCTTTTTCTTGATTTTCCCGTGTTCCTGTCATTTTCCATTTCCGCGAAAAGGATATTGAAGATGACATTCATCATCTAAAGTTGAAAATGTAAGTTGTATGATGTTACTGCTTTGACAGAAATACATCTTAATGTTGCAGAAAATTCCGAAGGTCAAGTCAGCGATTAGAAAGATAGTCTTAAGAACATTGAAGCTTCTCTTTTGGGGAATAATACTGCAAGGTATAGAGTAAACTCATCTTCATTCTACTAATATTTTTGTCTCTGTAGACTTCACCAAAAGAACTGTTATGGTGGTCAAAACTACCTTATAGTAGCTTTGTTGTAAATTTTAGTTTCGCAAGTGTACGAACCGTAACAAGTAATAGTGAATTTAAGAGACCGGATTGTCGATCTCACAAGGACTATTTTCTAGCACTTAATTCAATTTTCCTTTAACTACTATTTGATGAAAACAAATTAAAAATTATAATGATTTGGGTTTAAATCTTAATTTTGGACAATAAATAAATTCTCACACCAAAAACTTGTAAGATCAAATAATTAGAGGACGTTAGGGCAGAATAATTTTACATATTGATCACATTTATATCTCAAATTAAAACTTAATTCTAATGTAGTGTTCGGTGTAATTCTCCTATTGTATTCAATTTACACATCTCAAGTTTTCATTGAGCCTACTCAACTAATTAAATTAATATCTCTATGTAAATGTATCTTAGTTAATTGAGTTCTTTGTCTTAGAAATTCAATTATGATCACAATAAATGGCATAGGTATCTCTACTCGTTATACCAATGTATTGGATTTTACTACATGGTCTAAATTCTAAATTCATATCTCTATTTGTAAAGGATTCACAAAATTCATCAAATTATTGATCAGATAATTTAATGCAATCAATTCATAACAAGAATCAACACATGAAAAAATTAAAAACCAATAATCTTAATAAGAAATTATAAAGGATCTCAAATGGGTTACATTATTTCTCCTAATAATGAATTTAACTACGCATAATAAAAGAAGAGCAACAACAATTTGTTTTAGAGTACATCACCGGATTCAGAATTAAATTTGTAGAAAAAAAGGTGGATCTTGCACCAATAATTCCTTCGTCTTTCAATTTATACTTCACACAATGAATTTGGCGTTGTCTTCTCCCTTTAATCTCTCTCTCTCTCTCTCTCTCTCTCTCTCTCTCTCTCTCTCTCTCTCTCTCTCTCTTTCTCTCTCTTCTCTCAAGAAGTGCTTTTGCGTCTAGAATATGTAGAACCTCCCAAAAGTCTTAGAAAAAACGTATTTATAGGTCCCTTGCCGTGTGAGAATAATAGGTTTCTTGCATGGGCTCCAAAACAGGCCAAAAATTACGCCCTAGAGAAACTGTGCGCGGTGCCTGGGATGCGATGCCGCGTCACTTTATGGTATGGCGCCGCAACGCCACCCTTTTTTGTCTCGACGTGGACACAAGGAGCCCACACTCTGGTTTTTCTTGATTTATTGATTTTTGGTGCCATTCGTCCCATCTTTACTTTGTCTATTTTGCCCCTGTGTCACAACTTCTCTTCTGTCAATGCTACTAACTTCAATTTAATGATCTTTCTTCGTATCCTTCGTCATCTCAACAAACCTATAAAACAACATTAATACACACATTAAAACGTTCTACACTCGTGAATTCTAGCTTAAAATCAAGTTAAAATTTGCATAAACTATTGAGTAAATGATACTCGTCAAATACCCCAAAAAATAACCATTTGCTAGTCCTCGAGTAAACACACAAAAAAAGGAAACCAACTAAAGACACAAATAATGATTCAGTCAGATGGCTCACCTTCTGGTTCAGCATTGAGAACATTATGTCACATTCGTGAGCGGTTTCTAGATCGCAATACAAGAGCCAACTATTCACTTATGCTATGCAAAACAGTTGTGTGTGTGAGAGAGATCAAGTGCAATGTTGTACCTTCACAAGTTAGTTCATTCCCCAATCCTTTGTGGTCAATTCTTTCCTTTTTTAACTTATGAGATTCACACACCCCCAAACTTGTTTTCTTCTACTCTCTCACCATGATGTGGTTTTAAGGTTTTAATTTTACTTGCCAATGTCTCACGCCACTCTAATTTGGTTTAGCTCTACCGGTGATGTCAATAATTTATTCATGTAATGATTCTCCTCAATTTTGAATGTTTCAACAGTCTAGTTTATACCAAGTAATTCAAAACTACTAGATATCTTTGTCCCCAAATTTAGTTCTCTTGTGTATTAACTTGTATACAAACACTTTTGTAACATTTTTTTTAACCTCACCCTTTTTTCCTCTTATTGACCCCTATAGCAAGTGTTAGGTCGGTAACTCCCAAGTCAGACGACTTTAGGACACCAGGTTTGAGGGACCCCTACGGACTTAATAACTCAAGTAAAAAAGGTGCAGGTATGAAGTGTAGCTTAGGAGTGCAATGCTTCATTTCTATAAAATGAAGCGAAATTTATAAAGGATAGATCTCTAGCTTGTGGTCATCACTAAGCTTATACCAGAAAGTTAAATACACTCCACACAAATTTGTAACATGGACGGAATCATCACAAGCTTAAATTACTTCTTTCACTCGATCGAACGTCCCAAATCATTAAACACGTGGTGAAAAGGTGTTGTAAATCATGGGATACAAGGTCAAATACCTAAGTTATCAATTGAGCAAATGCATATGAACCATCATGTGTCTGTACAGCGCTAAACTTAATACTCGTGCATAAATATTACACTGCTTCACATAATAAGTAAAACCCAGCTCAAGCATATAAATCTTCCACCGTCCACAAACTAACACATGGTCTCAAATATATTCATCATGGCGGACAACACCATCCGACTCACACAAGCACGCAACATATACAGATATAAATTTTTTTTCACACATTCACACACAATGAAATAATAGGCACACATTCATACAAAAAGAGCCAATAGCCAGTAACCCAAATGATTACCCCGCCAAACTTAAACCATACATTGTCCGCAATGTAAAGAAAATAAGAGTTAAAGGAATAAGACTTCCCTGAAATCAACTGTGGGGGCCCTCGCCATCATCCCGTTGAGAGGGATCCGGGTTGGCTGGATACGGTGGATATGTTGGCTGTGTCGAAAATGACAAGTTGGGATGGGTGGACGCCAGCACTAAAAAGAACTCATTTTGGTATTGAAATCGGGTATGCATGGAGTTTTGTAATTGCTGATACCGATTGGTCATAGAGGATTGAAATTGTGCTAAATGATGCTGAAGTCCATCATATTGTTCTTGACCTCGTGTTTCCAGTTTAGCATGTCTTTGGGTCAGTTGTAGCCGTAAAGCCTCAATCCGCCCAGTAATGTCATCGGTGTTGGAACTAGCAGGTGGCGGAGGACTAGGTCGAGATAGCTGTGCCTCAGTACCCTGTGAGTGAGCATTTGCAAAGATTTGCTTGGAAAAGAATTGCCAAATCAGCTTTTTAGTCACAGCAGGTTTAGTGTGAACTATCTCTTTAGTAGGATCAGTTGGAATTTCACCCCTCCTACATAAGGCATAGATTAAGGATGGATAGCCTAAATCGGCAGTTGTAGCTCCTCTCAGTGATCGTAAAAAGTTGTTTTGAATAACTGTGCCCACGTCTACGCTGAGGCCTTGATAAATAATAAAATTTAGTAATGCCCGATCCTTGGTCACTTTTTACTGCTGGGTAAAAGTTTACCACATATGAAATAGTGTCATGCTTTGCATTCGCGGAACATACCTACAGCTGGAAATTTGGCGACATCGGAGCTAGATCGTTTCCACGAGACATCAGGATGGGCTAACTCTCTAATTATAACTTCCGAATCAATCGCCCCTTCATCACGCAATCTTGAGAAATCATCATCTTCTATATCTGGCAATCCATAGTACCGATTAATTGTGGTACTGTCAAAATGGATCTACTTTCCTTTGACATAGATTTTCAAATCCTAGTGTTCCTTAGCATTTGCATAAAATTCCCGCACCACTGGTATCAGTCCTGGTTGTGGTTGTTTTGTAAAATGCTCCCATTTTCAGCCCTCAATTTGCGCCTGAATATAAGGTTCCAAATCATCGAATCCCCGCTCTGGAATACAGTTCTTGTGTACAAACATGTCATAGTATCTGCCTTCCGCTTCCTCACTCACAAATTTGCTTGTGTAAAAAATGCTTAATGAGGATGGTGAGGCCTTCGATTTATTCTTTGGTGGCATTTTGTACTGCAACAACTAAACACCTCGAACCACTTAAATCTGCACTAAGGTACTGCAATGACATGACACACGAGGGTAAAGTGTACAATTGGTGCCCATAAGGAAATAAAAGTCATTGGAACATTTCAACAAACACCTTACATGCAAAGTATAGTTCACATATTCATATAGTCAATCTCCCCCAAACTTAAATCCAAGCAAAAAAATCACAAACCCCAATTGTTATGGTAACAAAATCCACCATAGCCCACTAAAATTTTCAAATGCCAAACAAGTGTTGTGATGTGTTAAGCTTAAAGTACCACTACAAACTAAAGCACATATAAACACAAACCTTGAATCTTGTGGCAAGTCCAAAATCTTGGTGGAATGGAAAGAGATGTACTTAAGATATAAAGTGGTAAGGAAATTGTGTGTTAAAAACTATAAGTGAAATATAGAATAAAGAGAAGATGGAGGGAGAGAGAGTTAGGGTGAAATTGAATTGGGGAAAAAATTTAAAATGGAAGGGGAGGTGAGTGAGTAAGATATAAATGCAAAAAATAAAAAGAAAGAAAAAAATAAGTAAAAAAAAGGGGGCCCCGACTTGGCGTTGTGGTGCCACACGCGATTTTTTTTTAAATACTTCCTTCCATGTTAGTATCACCCCCCTTGCGGGGCGTAGCTTGGTTTCTTCCGTTCACAAAATGTAATTCCCGCTTAAGAGTATTCCTACAAAACAAAAAGGAAAAGTTACGACTTGACCTAGACTCTCAACAGAGCATAAAGTTAAACAGAAATGAAGAAACAAATAAGGGAACGAAAAGAAAAAGGCTTGGGTTGCCTCCCAAGAAGTGCTTCTTTAAAGTCATTAGCTGAACTTAGTGCCGCGATCATTCTGGTATAGCAAGGTCAAGGCTCTCTTTGGCGGTGGGAAAATCTTCCACGTAGTGCTTGATGCGTTTGTCATTTACTTTGAAATTTCTCTTTGTAGGATGGTGTAGTTCAACTGTGCCATAAGGAAATACCTGGGAGACAGTAAAGGGGCCGGACCATTTAGATTTCAATTTTCCTGAAAAAAAGTCTGGAATTGTATAATAGCACTTGATCTCCCACTCTGAAAATTCATTGCCGGATGTTCTTGTCATGCCATTACTTCATCCTTTCCTTGTAGATGGATGCATTCTCATATGCTTCTCTTCTGAATTCCTCCAATTCATGTAACTGCAATGTTCTTATTTCTCTGGCTTTTTCAAGATCCATGTTTAATTGCTTCAATGCCTAGTACGCTATGTACTCAAACTCCACTGGTAGGTGGCATGCTTTTCTAAAAACTAGACAGTACGGGGACATTCCAATAGGTGTTTTGTAAGCAGTGCGATATGCCCACAAAGTATCATCCAGTTTCTTTGACCAATCCTTTTGAGATGCATTCACAGTTAGCTCTAGAATTCGTTTCAATTTTCTGTTTGAGGTTTCCATCTGTCTACTTGTTTGGGAGTGGTAAGGAGTGGCAATTCTATATTGTACCCCATACTTATGCAATACTGCCTGGAATAACCGATTGCGAAAGTGCGTTCCACCATCACTTATAATGACCCTTGGTGATCCATAGCGGTTAAAGATGTGTTTCTTTATGAAGTCCACCACCACCCTTGCGTCATTTGTAGGCAATGCTTTAGCTTCTACCCATTTAAAAATATAGTCCACTTCCACTAGGATGTACCGATTGTTGTAAGATGATGGAAAAGAACCCATAAAATCAATCCCCTAGACATTAAATATTTTCACCTCCATAATGTTGTTAAGTAGCATCTCGTGACGTGCTGATATGTTACTGGTTCTCTGACACTTATCACATGATCTACAATAATTATGGCAGTTCTTGAACAGTGTAGACCAAAAGAAACCACATTGAAGCACCTTTGCTCCTGTTTTAGTGGGGCCAAAATGTCCTCCATAAGTCGAAGCATGTACCCGTGAAAGCATCGATTTCATCTCATCCTCTGGCATGCATCTTCTAATGATCTGGTCTACCCCTCGTCTGTATAAATTTGGTTCATCCCAGTAATAGAACTTTGCTTCATGAAGTAGCTTCTTCTTCTACTGATAGGTGAGATCTGGATCCATATAGTTACTTGCTAAGTAATTGACAATGTCTGCATACCACGGAGTCTTCTCTATTTGCAATAATTGTTCATCTGGGAAGACCTCATTAATATCCATGTCATCTGAATCTTGCAGTTGTTCCATCCTTGACAAATGATCCGCTACCTGATTTTCTGTTCTTTTTTTTATCACGAATCTCGATGTCAAATTCTTATAGCAACAGAACCCATCGAATTAGCCTTGGTTTCACGTACTTCTTCTCAAATAGATACTTCAAAGCTGCATGGTCTGTATAAACTATCACCTTGGACCCAATCAAATAAGAACGAAATTTGTCAAAAGCAAAAACAACTGCGAGCATTTCCTTTTCAGTTATTGCATAGTTGATATGAGTATCTGTTAATGTTTTGCTGGTGTATTAGATAACATGAAATACTTTTCCTTTGCGTTCTCCAAACACTACCCCCACTATAAAGTCATTAGCGTCACACATGAGCTCAAAAGGGAATTCCCAATCTGGTGCCACAATCACAGGTGCTGATGTCAATTTTTCTTTCAAAGTTTTAAAGGCTAAAACACTCGTCAGAAAAATGAAACGATACATCTTTCTCCAGCAGGTTGCAAAACGATTTTGTAACCTTTGCAAAGTCTTGAATAAATCTTCTGTAAAAACCTCCATGTTCTAGAAAACTCCTAATGCCCTTTACTAAATTAGGTGGCTATAATTTTTTGATCACCTGTATTTTGGCTTTGTGCAAAAATTCGATGTCCCAGTACTATTCCCTCCTTTACCTGAAATGACATTTTTCCCTATTAAGCATGAGGTTCTTCTCCACACATCTTTGCAATACAAGAGCCAACCGATTCAAGCAATCTTCAAATGAATCTCCAAACACAGAAAAATTGTCCATGAAAACCTCAATGTACTTTTCTACCATATCAGAAAAGATGGTCATCATGCATCGTTGAAAGGTTACTGGTGCATTGTATAAACCAAAAGGCATTCTTCTAAATGCAAAAGTTCCATAGGGGCATGTGAAGGTTGTCTTCTCTTGATCTTCTGGAGCAATTACTATCTGATTGTAATCTGAATATTCGTCTAGAAAGCAATAATGAGAATGTCCTGGTAACCTCTCCAACATCTGATCAATGAATGACAATGGAAAATTGTCCTTTTTGGTTGCATTATTTAGCTTCCTATAATCTATACATACTCTCCACTCTGTCACTAACCGTGTTGGTATTAGCTCGTTATTCTTATTCTTCTCCACCTTGATTCCACCATTTTTAGGCACAACATGTACAGGACTTACTCACGAACTATCAGATATGGGATAAATTATTCCTGCATCCAGTAATTTCAACACTTTTTTCACACTACTTCTTTCAAGATTGGGTTTAATCTGCGTTGTACTTCCACTGATGGCTTTGACCCGTCCTCCATTAAAATCTTATGCATGCACAGAGTTGGACTGATCCCTCTGATGTCAGCTATCGACCATCGAATTGCCGTTTTGTGTTGTCTGAGTACCTCCAACAATTTATTCTCATCTTCCCTTGTCATGTCATTTGCAATGATAACTGGAAGTGTTGCAGAGTCTCCCAAATACTCATAACAGAGATGTGAAGGTGGGGGCTTTAGCTCAAGAGTGGGTGCCTTTTCCACTGAGGGTACCGGGGGTGAAGGGTTGTCATCTAAAGATTCAAATTGCCAATGTCTTCTTCCTATTGGTTTCTCGGCCAAGTTGACAACACATTCAACTTTTTCTGCATTTGTTACTTTCAGTTGCGCAAGTTCCGCCTCACAAAGATTTGTTCGACACTCTGTCTCCAATGTATCCGCCACAAGATCTTCAAGAACATCTACTTGGAAGCAAGTGTCCGAAGTCAATGAATGTTTCATCGCCTTAAACACGTTGAATATGACTTGCTCATTGTCCACCCGAAGAATTATATTTCCATCATAAACATCAGTCAGCGTTCTTCCGACAGCCAAGAAGGGTCCTTCCAAAATCAGAGGAATGTTTGAATCCTCCTTCATGTCCAAAATGATGAAGTCAACCAGAAAAATGAATTTGTCAACTTTGACTAGCACATTTTCAATAATCCCCTTCAGTCGTTTGATCGATCTGTCGGCCAATTACAAAGAGATTATTGTAGATTTTGCTTCTCCCAACCCAAGAGACCTGTAAACAGAGAGAGGCATAAGGTTAACACTGGCACCCAAATCACATAGAGATTGTTCAAAATAATTAGAACCAATTGTGCAAGGTATCATGAAACTCCCTGGGTCTTTTAGTTTAGGAGGTAGCTTTCTTAATAGAATTGCACTGCACTCTTCGTTCAGGCATACTGTCTCATGTTCTTCTAGCTTTCTTTTATTAGATAGGATCTCTTTCAAGAAGTTTGCGTAGCTGGGCATTTGTGTAATTGCATCCGCAAATGGAATATTGATGTGCGGTTTCTTGAAAATCTTTACAAATTTGACAAGCTGATTGTCCAACTTCTTTCTTTGTGACCTTTGAGGGAAAGGAATTGGTGGCACATAAGCTTTCACGGGGCTGGGTGTTTTCACTGCAGGCGTTTCTTTCCTTTTGTCCTCCTTGTCAGTTGGTTGTTCAGACTCTGCTTTAGTCCCAGTCTCTTTACCCATTATTTCTTTGTCTTTTCGCTCTAGTCACTTCACATATATCTCTAAAAGTTGCACCCCACTTCTGGTTGTAATAGCTTGCACTTGTTCTTTTGGATTGACCATTGTGTTGCCTAGCAACGTCCCTTGTGGATGTTCTGCAAGCTGTTCAGCTATTTGATCAATTTGTGTTTCCAACTTCTTGATGGATGCTTGTTGATTCTGAAAGTTAGTGTCAATCTGCTAGAACACCTTATCTGTCTTCTGCATATATTGGTTGAACATCTCTCCCAAACTTGGTTTTTTCTCCTGTTGGGCGTTGTTTGAACTGTTCCCTTGCTGATTATTCGACCATTTGAAGTTTGGGTGTTGTCTCCATCCTGGGTTGTATGTTTGAGCAAATGGATTAAAATTTCGAGACCCATTCTGAATGAAATTGACATGTTCCTCGGGATAGCCTATAGATGTGCAGTTTTCTATCAGATGATTAGCCCTGCAGTTTTCGCAAGATGGACCAACTATCACTGCATGTGCTCCTTTTGTTTGTGATTTCACCAACAACTCCACCTGTTTTGTCAATGCTGCTATTTGGGCGTTCGTAGCTATTGTGCTGTCTAACTCATACATTCCACCTATCTTCGGTGGCGCCACTCTCTCCGTTGAAAACATTGAATGTGTAGTGGCAATCAACTCAAACAGTTCCATGGTTTTCTGCACAGATTTTCCTATAATTGATCCACCAGCTGAGACATCGATTTGAGATTTTGACAATGGTGTAAGTCCAGTGTAGAAGTATTGCACTTGATTACCTATAGTAATTCCATGGTTCGGACATTTTCTCATCATCTCATTAAACCTATTCCATACCTCGTGGTAGCTTTCTCCTTCTTTCTGTTGAAAAATTTGAATCTCCAATCTGATTTTAGCTATTCTCCCCTATAGGAAAAATTTATGTAGAATTTTCTAGTTAGTTCTTCCCATGTAGTAATGTTGGCGTGAAGCTTCGCATCTAACCATTCCAATGCAGCATCTCTCAATGTAAATAGGAATAGTCGTAGTTTAATAGCATCTTCGTTGACCCTCGAAGCATGAAAGTTTTGATAGTTTCTGAGAAATCTAAAGATATGTGTGTTTGGATTCTCATGAGGTAGCCCGTAGAATTGCAAGATGTTGCTCATGAAGTTGATTCAATCTAGAATTTATTCACCCTAAAATCTGGATACGCAATATTGGAGCGCATGGGTACTGCTATAGGTGTCAGGAACATTGATACTGACAAATCACCTTCATTTATTTTCCATTGCTCATGTTGTTGTTCCGGTGGTGCCACCACTCTTGCGGCCATTTGTTCAATCGGTTGAATAGGGATAGAGACTTGTTGATTGTCAGTCATTTGATATTGCTATTTTTGTTTATATTCTTTGCATCTTCGTCTGAAGATACATTCTATCTCCGAATCAAATGGTTCAAGATCGTCGCATTGGGCACGGAGCATACAATGAACATAATTTTCTATAAATAAAAGAAATAAACAAATCAAATAACAGTGAAAAATAAAAAATAAATTAAGACTAAAAGTAATAGTCCTCGACAACGGCGCTAAAAACTTGTTATAAATCTTAGTTTCACAAGTATACGAATCGTAACAAGTAATAGTGGATCAAAGAGTCCGGATTGTCGATCCCACAAGGACTATTTTCTAGCACTTAATTCAATTTTTCTTTAACTACTATTTGATGAAAATAAATTAAAAATTATAATGATTTGAGTTTAAATCTTAATTATGTACAATAATAAATGCTCATACCAAAAACTTGTAAGATCAAATAATTAGAGGACGTTAGGACAGAATCATTTCACATATTGATCACTTTTATATCTCAATTTAAGACTCAATTCTAATGTAGTGTTCGGTCGAATTCTCCTATTGTATTCAATTTACCCCTCTTGAGTTCTCATTGAGCCTATTCAACTAATTAAATTTCATATCTCCATACAAATTTAACTAAGTTAAACGAGTTCTTTGTCCTAAAAATTTAATTTGATCGCAATAAATGGCATAGGTATCTCTACTCGTTTTACCAATGTACTCGATTTTACTACATGGTCTAAATCATAAACTCATTTCTCTATTCGTAAAGGATTCCCAAAATTCATCAAATTATTGATCAGATAATTTAATGCAATCAATTCATAGCTGGAAAAATTAAAAACCAAGAATCTTAATAAGAAAATATAAAGGATTTCAAATGGGTTACATTATTTGCCCTAACAATGGATTTAGCTACGTATAATAAAAGAAGAGCAACAACAATTTGTTTTAGAGTACATCACCGGATTCAGAATTAAATATGTAAAATAAAAGGTGGATCTTACACCAAGAATTCCTTTTTCTTCTAATTTATGCTTCAGACAATTAATTTGGCATTATTTTCTCCCTTTGAATCTCTCCCTCTTCTCCCAAGAAGTGTTTTTGCCTTTAGAACGTGTGGAACCCCCAAAAGTCTCAGAAAAAAAGGTATTTATAGGTCCCTTGCAGTTGCGGTGTGGAAATAGTAGGTTTCTCGCATGGACTCCAAAACGGGCCGAAAATTGCGCCCTAGCGAAATTGTGCATGGCGCTACGTCACTTTACGGTATGGCGCCGCGGTGCCCAAGGTGTAGCGCCGCAGCGCCACCCTTTTTTTGTCTTGGCGCCACGGCGCCCACACTCTGGTTCTTCTTGATTTCTTGATTTTTGGTGTCATTCGTCCCATCTTTGCTTTGTCTATTTTTCCCCTGTGTTACAACTTTTTTGTCCGTGCTACTAACTTCAATTTAATGATCTTTCTTCGTATCCTTTGCCATCTCGACAAACCTATAAAACAACATTAATACACACATTAAAACTTTCTATACTCGTGAATTCTAGCTTAAAATCAAGTTAAATTTTGCATAAACTCGTGAGTAAAATACACTCGTTAAGCTTCTTAGATACTGTCGCCTTATTTTACATTGTGGCATGATCCATGAACACCCTGAAGTAGGGATTTTTGGCTGCTACATTACTGAATGGACTATTATGGAAATGGGTGACAAATTGTCATATTGCAGGAGGATACTCTCATGCACCAGATGATCTGTCCTATGGAGTTAACATGAAGCAAATCAGATGGTGCGGCATCCTCCAGGTGATAACTTCACGTCCTTCTATTGGAAGTAAATTGTCTCAATTTATAAAAAATTAAGTCCAACTTCAGTCTGAAAAAATCCAAAAAAAAAAAAAAAAAATAAGAAAAAAAAAGAAAAGAAAAGGGAAACTAGAATGTCTCTCTCTTAACATCAGCTATTGTGTTTTCATACAGAGAATAGCTTTGGTATACTTTGTCGTGGCTATTATAGAGACCCTCACCACCAAGCTCAGACCAACAGTTCTAAACCCCGGTTATCTCTCCATTTTCACCGCCTACAAATGGCAATGGTAAGTATGCGCATGCAGATAATGTATAGTACTAACCGAACATATACTACTTACCCTTTTAACACCAAGATAAGCACCGATAATTGATGTAACAATTGCAGGTTTGGAGGGTTTGTTGCGTTTGTTATATACATGGTGACAGCATTCGCTTTATATGTTCCTGACTGGAGCTTCGTCGTGCACCATAAGCTTGGAGCTGAGAAATACACTGTAATAAAATGACTTCTTTTTTCTACGGATGCAGTAATAATTAGTTACAGTCAAAGAAAATGAGACTCAACCTAAGCTTTATAATTTTCAGGTGAAATGTGGAATGCGAGGGCATTTTGGACCTGCCTGCAATGCAGTTGGTTATGTGGATAGACAAGTCTGGGGTATTAATCACCTCTACTCGCAACCCGTCTGGTCGCGATTAAAGGTCAGAGTTCAGAAAGACCACATAACAGAAATTCATATACAATAATTCAAAATAAGTTTGTTTTATTATAAATTCCTTTCTTTTCTTCTTCTTTTCTTGGTTTCATATGTTGATATTTAGCTATGTACAGGCTTGCACCTTCAGTTCACCTGATTCTGGTCCACTACGCAAGGATGCACCAAGTTGGTGCCGTGCTCCTTTCGAACCTGAAGGCCTATTGAGGTTTGCCTTCGTCCATTTCAACAATGATACTTACCGTATAGACATGTTTGATATGTAGTATTGTATTGAACGAACAAAATTGTCAAAGATAACTCTAAAATCTTGTCCAATGATGTGAAGCAATGATGCTCTATATACATATATGTGTTTGTGTGTATATTTTGCCAAAAGAAATATTTAATTTGAGCAAACTATGCGTGCTTTGGATTTGCTTTCAGCACAATTTCAGCCATCCTCTCTGGCACAATTGGCATTCACTATGGACATGTATTGATTCATGTAAAGGTAGATTCATCTGCAGCATCATTACTTCAAATTATTTATATTGGAAATCAAAATAAACTAAAAAGATCGAACTCACAATGCAGTGCTATTATTCACAGTGGAATTTAAATACTTCTTGCAGGAGCATGCTGAAAGGCTCATGCACTGGATTTCAATGGGGCTTGTTTTACTTATTGTAGCAGTTATTCTTCATTTTACAGATGGTGAGTACTTTTATATCACAAAGATACTACTCATAATTGTTTCTGGTTAAAGAGCCATTCAAGAAACTAAGTACAAATTTTCACTTTTTTTGCAGCTATTCCTATCAACAAGCAGCTATACAGCTTCAGCTATGTTTGTTTCACAGCAGGTGCAGCCGGAATTGTATTTTCCGGGTTCTACATACTGGTAAAGCCTCCATCCCCATCCTTCCCCATGAAAAAAATAAAAATAGTATTCATGCTTACCAGTCGAGGAAAGTACCTATGGAAATTTGAAAAATGTGCTTCCATTGCATTACAGATCGATGTCTGGGGGCTGCGTACACCATTTTTGTTCCTGGAATGGATAGGGATGAATGCAATGCTAGTTTTTGTAATGGCAGCTCAGGGAATTTTCGCAGCTTTCATAAATGGATGGTATTACAAGAACCCAGACAACAATCTAGTAAGTGCCATTATTCATACTATATATCATATAAACTGAATATTTCACATTACAAACTGAAAATTGTTGTTTTTTCCAGGTCAACTGGATTCAGCAGCATGTTTTTAATGATGTTTGGAAATCTGAAAGAGTGGGGACTTTATTATATGTAATATTTGCTGAAATCACCTTCTGGGGTGTCGTTGCTGGAGTACTGCACAAACTGGGTATATACTGGAAACTATAAGAGGGAATTTCTATATCATTGTAATGAAGTAGACATATATAGTTTAAAGGATGAACATCAGATTTCTTCGGTTTTTTCGTCTACCTAAAAAATAGTCAGTCATATAGCACCTTACTATCTACTTTACACTTTTGCCTCGTCGTAAAACATCAAATTCTAATACATAACCAGGAGAGCATCAAATTTGCTGATAGAAAACTGCAGTCAAACAGCAAGAATATAACACCATATATTCCAGCTCTAAAGAAAATATTCTGTACAACTTATTCTTCCAGTAACTTTTGGCATCCATCTCTAGCATAAAAACGTTACAGTAAATAAATATCCTCATGTACGGTTGGAACGGATGTTACAAGTTATATTTCCCACCTAAGGTATTGACTTCTACTTCAAGAGAAACACCCCCAGAAGGCTTGACTTACCTTTTCATCCTTTCATCAGATATTCGCTTGTTTACATGAAAGGTCAGTCATACAGAAGCTAAGTACAACTTATAAAAAGCTAAACATTTTATACATAAACAAATAGTGAAGATATGTACATTGTGTAGATGATGATCAAGGTCGAAGCATACCATACACAGGCCAAGGTTCTGTTGCAACCCTGCAAAACATTTTATGCTTAACCATTATAAATCCCAACCCATCAACATTTTCCACACGGACTCTTGTATTTCTTTCCTCGCGACAGAAAAACCATCCCCCTCGTCTAATAAAATTCTGTAGACTTCACATTCCCGTTCTCCAATCATGTACCTCCCAATTTCAGCCTGAAAAGGCAATCAGATCTGACCATTAATCATTTGAAAAGAAATCAGGAAGAGATATTTAGAAAATGAGTCAGATCATTATTCATATATGTATAGCTATATACAATTTCCTTTTGGCTGGGTATATTTTCCTATCTTTCGAGTTTGGGTAATTGCGTCTCACGACAAAATATTCCCCTTCATGAGCTCCATGGAAAATCTCTTTCCTGGATTTTTCAGTGCAGATAGAAATTTATAGGGCGCGTGCAATCACAGCACCAAAATGGATATAAACGAGCATTTAATTGGGTTGTACTGATAACAGAGCCAATGGACACTTAATGAAACAATCATATTTATGGATATTGGACATTGTAATAGTCATACTTCAGAATATGCTTCTATGCTAAATGTGAGAAGGGAGAAAGAAAAGCATAATAAAATCATCTCAAACTGAAACTACTAAAGCATTTCTATAGGGACATACCAAAAAGATTGCTTTGTTGAGCATCTTGAGAGCAAGAGTTATGTCATGGAAAACCAGGGGACGACCCTTGCCTGATAACTCAACAGGGTTTGCGACTATCAGCTCAGTATCAGGGCCACGGCTTACCAGTGCTACTCTGAGAGGATGAGTTAGTTCTACTTGAAGACGGGAGAGCAGTGCATTCTGTTTGCTGGGATCAACTATTTTCTTACCATCTGCTTGCATGATAAACAAGTCTAGCTCGCAGTCTAGTTTCCCTTTCTTTGTGAAGCGTCCATAAGAAATCTAGCACAAACCATATTGTATTCAAATCAGGAACTTCAGTTTAAGACAATGCACTTGGAAAGAAAACTTTGCAGGGTACCACGCAGAAAAGATAAACCAATCGAGAAGGAGATAGTTGAACAGGAAAGGGGAAAAAAAAAAGAAACAGAGAAAAGCAATACCTGGATGTTATAATCCTTCAGAGTTCTCATTATATCATACAGAAGACCTTTATGATCCAAGCAAACAATCTGGACAAGTGTGTGAGCAGGACTCAACGAATTATCAATCGTGATAGATGGGCTTTTGGAGTACATAGATCCATTTTTGTGTTCATTGTTCATGTCTGTATTGAACATCTCTTCTGTAATTGCATCAGGAAGAAATGAGGATCCTTGTGAACATGCAGCAATTTCAGGACTGACAATCCCTATGTCACAAGTGATCATGTCATCCCCTAGAACAGCTTTTAAATGGTCATATGTGTCGTCCTGTCTCGCTGTTGTATGTAAAAGTTCCCTGAAAGTTTTGAGAAGAACAGTAACCCTTTGAACCAAAGACCGACAACAACAGCGGAAAATGCCAAGAAGCCAGCAGGTGAACGATTTCAGTTGATTCTGTTATTTGTTTACTTTCCTTCTCGGTGTGTGTGAGTCCGTGTGCACATGCGAAGAGGTTTGGGGGACGATGTTCACTGATAACAGTATTTAAAAGGCTCTATATACAACTTATATACAGATTAGTTAAAATATATGAACATCTTTCAAATATGCCATTGCCATGGATGATAAACTGAAAATACAACTAGATTAAGCTTAAAAAATGCATGGTTGAAATCTGTGTTCAATAGTTGTGCACAATCAAGAAAATAAAAGAAGAAAATATCAGAACAATAGAACCAGAAAGAATAGGAAACCTTGTATCGGTTATGAAGAAGAGATCCAACACTTTCCCGTCTGGAGTGGTTGATACCTTAACTCGCTTTATTGTAAGCTCAAGCTCGCAAAGAACCTCTGTCACCTCTGCCAAAAAAAATTCTTCAAAATACAACTAATGGATCTAACCCATATATCCTTCCCAGTCAATGGAGGACCAAAGTAATTTGGAATTATCCCATGAAAAATAAAACTTGAATATCCAAATGATACAAGCAAGAATCTTTTTCTTTTTCTGAACTATAATCAAGAGAGTAACTATTACGAAAAAGGGTATTAGCATTGACAAGTGCTAAATATGATAATTATTGTCACAGTCAAATCTAAAAGGACTAGCCACAAAAGTATGAGTAGTGGAATATAGCAATTACCATGCAAAAGGCCCCTTCTATCGTGGCAAAAGAGCTTCAACAGGAAGACATCAGGAGGCTTCGGTGGCTGCAACTCTGCCCTGTAATATGAAATTCCAGAAGCTGACGAACAAGAAGGGCATGCCCCCATCAATCTCTTCTTCAACAAACCCCATCTCGTACTCGGTTTGCCAATAACCCAGAACACTATGTAGCACCATTTCCCATCCGTAGATACATCTTCATTCACAGCATTTTACACAAGCAGATTTTGAAAGGCCAAAAATTTACCAAACATTAATAACATCAGAACGAATTTCAAATTTCAGAAAGAACAATTTCTGGCTCATCCACACATTCATAACTACTAACCACTTATTATCCACACAATTTGTGACTCTATTAACTCCTATCATAATAATCTCCTTGAAAACCAAACCCATACTAAATTGTCTAATCTTTTTTCTTGGATAATGGAAAAGAAAAACAAAATCTTAACATAAAAATAAAAATAAAAAAGTGAACCGTGGAGGTTAAGACTGGGGTCCATCTTAATAAGGCCAACCTTATTAAATGGAGAAGCCCAATATCTTTATAAATTGGTATTTATTTCGGTATTAAATCGACGTGGGATAACACATCTCTTAACAGGCCCCTCAAGATGGTGGCTTATTTGAGCAAACTAATTTTGAAATTCAAGAAGTGGCTCTGATAACATGTTAAGACTTGCGTCCATCTTAATAAGGTCAACCTTATTAAATGAACAAGCCTAATATCTTTATAAATTGGTATTTATTTTGGTATTAAATCGATATGGGATAACACATCCCTTGACAATCTAGTATGTTCATCCTCAGTTCCCTGTACCAATCCATTATCCACCTATATATTCAGAGATAAAGACCATCAAGAACCACAAATATTCCACAAGATTCACAATAACCCCTCATCAATTCGTTTAGCAATAATTATCAAGAACGTACACAAACGAAGTGTTAAATAGTTTATGCGTTTGTTAAGTCTCTGTGCTGAATATAACAGAATAAAAATTTGCATCTATACAGATAAATTACATACCGATTCGGACAACAGTGAGGCCAAAGAAGAGAATAATGCGGCAAAGATCACAGCCCAAACCAGTCTTGTCTGGACAATTGACAGTAATTACACTGGGTTCCCCTTCTTTCTCTGACTGCCTAATTAACACCAAATCATCATACAATATCCCCATAATATCGCCTCTTTTTCTTCTCTTCTTCACAATTTCCCACGAAAAAAGATTGGATCTTGAGTTAGGTGATTACAAGAAGTTTAAAACTTCAAATAAAAACAGAGCGGGTTCCTCAATTTTTGCCAAAAACTAAAAAATAAAAAATAAAATGCTTAGTTTTGGAAACAAAACAAAGAGGGTTTCTTGTTGGAAGAAAGCAGAATTCTTTGGTTTGATTTTTAATTCTCTTCGATATGCGTATACAGCAAGAAGGAGTAGGAGAAAGTGTAGTTTTCACCAACCAAACGTTTTGAGAGTGAAATGGTGAAAAAGAGAATATGCAACTGGTGTTTCTTTTGAATCCCTAGTGTTTTGCTTTGGTGAAATGCGAATTAATTGTTCCAATGGTCGTTAAACTGAGGTCCATATTTTTAATTAGTCGTCAAAATTTAAAATGTCGAGTTTTGATCATTAAATTTTGGTACATGTCTTCGATTCTCATTGAAATTTAAAATATATAATTTTAGCTACTCAACTTTGAAAAATATCATACGTAAGTCACGTATGATATTTTTCAAAGTTCAATTGTCAAAACTCGATATTTTCAACTTAAGTGAGCAATTGAAGATATGAATCTAAATTTAGTAACCAGATCTAGACATTTTTAACTTTAATGATCAATCAAAGACATCAACATAAGCTCAGTGACCATTGAAATAATTACCTCGTGAAATGCAAATATTATGTTAAAAGTACTTGAGAAAATATATCCAAACAATTTTTTACTTTAGCCAGACATGCTGTGGCTTGGGGAGCTGTTGTTTCTAGCGTGATGAATGCGACAGCAGCCTCGCCTAGAACCGCGAGAAATGTTACAGTTGGATTGAATTTGTTACAAGCATGAATTTCTCCTCGTCACTTTTACAGTCATGCTTGGTGTATATAGGGCCTGTTTGGGAGCGATTTTTCCTCTCAAAAAATTGATTTTTTTACCGTTATTTCACTATTTCAACCGTCATATTTGACTTCTTCTTTCACATGTGGACCCCACTTTTCTTCTAACGATCAAAAAATCAATTCTCAAAATCACTCTCAAACAGGCTCATAATGCATGACAGCCCCTCACATGTATTATACAGTCCTAAGGAGTGTACAAACAGAATAATCTCACTTTTATATCCCTAACTTTCTTTAAATTATTTTATGCAAAAATTGTAATTATAGTCCCAAATCTTTTTCTTAGTTGCATCTTCTATCCGATCCTTTCATTTGTAATATCCATAAACCCAAGGCTTTCAACCAGTTGTAGCCGAATTTTGTCCATTCGACCCGTCAGATAATCAGAAAAATTTTAAAAAAATGATTTAATTTGACCAATTTTAGAACATTCGACCGTCAGTTAATCAAGAAAAAAAAAGATTTAATTTGACCAATTTTAGACTGAAAAAATTGTACCTTTATATTTTCACATAATATAATTAAAAATAAATAAAAATACTCTTTATCTTCTTCCCCAAACCTCCACCCAATCCCTTAAACAGCCTACGCCTCACCCCCCCGACCCAATCGAGAGGTAATATCACAACAATATATTCTTCCTTACACCCTTAAACTCCTTAAACACCTTCACACCACATATAAGCCTAAAATTAACCCACAAGCGTAAGAATCAGGCCTTTATGTATTGCCTACTTCGTTAGAAATAGGACAAATTTCGAGAAAATCAAGAATTCTCACATGCGCTTATGTTTTCAATATTGTAGTTTATAATTTTATATGTTCAGTAGGTATTATATTAGATTGATTAAAATTTTAAAATAATATTTAAATAAGAAAATATTTTTTTACGTCTAGACTTGTCTAGCTTGAAAATTGGCCTTCACGCCTCAGTGCATTTTACATTTTCTAAAACATTGTTTGCAACCAATTGATGTGATGAAGCTAATTTCACGACGCTAAGCCTTCGATTAGTCTTTTGGGTTGCACAGCTAGCACTTTCTCCACCATCCAAGCTAATTTGTCAATGGGCGAGGCCCTAAAACTCTCGATGGTGATTGTCGATGATGGGTGGGTAAAAGATAGGTGGATTTGGTTGGTTGATCATTGGTGTGGGGTGGTTCTGAGGTTAGGAATTTGCGAAAGAAGATAAATAGCATTTTTAATTGAATCTTATTTGTATATCATTATAAACATAATGGTGTATGGATAAATGATGAGTAAGAGAAAAAAATAAAATAATTGAGTTTCTTTTCTTTTCATCTCTTTTTTATCTTTCCCTCTTTTCTATGTCATCTATCTTTTGAACATTTTGAACATAACAATGTACAAAGATCATTACTCTTTTTAATTTTCTTTTCTCTCCTTTTTAGATATTCTATGTAAGAATTGTAAATTTACAATTTGCCCTCTAAACATTGATCAAATTAAATCTTTTTATTTTTTTTTATTTTTCTGGTCAACTATAGAACAAATGGACAGAATCTATTAATCCAACATTCAACTGCAACAAATTGAATGATTTGGTACGGTGGTTGCCACAAATGAAAGGTTTGAAATCGTCGTAGTTGCAATTTTTCTTATCTTGTCATTAAATTGGTATATCTTGTCACTAATGATGAAATTTGTCCATAATTTTGTTAAGAGGAATAAAAAGACTTATTTTCACATCATATTTTTGAATAAGGCAAAAAAGGCAAATATAAAGTTTTGACTAAATATTTGTCTCTGATCTTAAATTACGATAACATAATTTTTGGATAAAAAGTCACAAGGACAAGATTTGCTAATGATAAAAAAGTTAAGGATAAAAATATAACGAAAAAATAAAGTGATTTGAATAAAGATCAAGGCCATTTACAATTAAAACGTGGTATATTTGTCATATTTTTTTTGTTTGTTTTATATAGGTAAAGAAAATAATATTTTATAGAAAAAGACTAATCAATTATTTCCTTTTGCCCCTCCAGCATGCCATGAACTGAATTTGATAGAGAACTTCTTTTATAAATTGCTTATTATATTCATTGTTATTAAAGCATATGGCAACAAGAATTGATAAGCTTCAACATGAATGGGCCTTCTGTCCACCATTAGATTTATCTCATGTTATTTTCATAGATTTCCACACCGTTCATTTTTCTTTTGATTAAAGCATATAGCAACATCAAACGTTGGATTATGCCATCACACATTAGCCCTAGTACATAAAAATATAGTGGATGACTAGATTCCACGTTATCCACTAAAAAATAATCGTTATCGTTACTTATGTCGAAGTTAAACATTTGTTAGTACTTTTCTTTTTTCTAGCTTGGCGATGAAAAATTAATAATCAGTTGAGCCATCTATTCTCAATATTTATTCGAAGCTTACCCTTCTTTTTATTAGTCTCCATCGGGTCCTGATTTAAATTAAATTTCAAGAAAAATGGAGAATTTTCTACCCTTATCATGGGCCCACGTCACATGCCAACACGCCATAAGCTCCAACGTGAAATTACGTGGTCAAAATGAATTCAACAATGTGAACCACCCACTACTAGTGAATAAAATCTTTGCCTACTAAAAAATAGGAATAAAATCTTGTTTAAGTTCCACAAGTTGCTTTTGACTCCTGCAGTTTTCAAAGGCACGTGTTTCATGGATGGCTAATTTTGTCGGTTGGTAAGAATTAATAAAGTGGAAAATTTAGTCCTAACCTAAAACTGCTAATATCCATTGCACCTGCACCAGTTCGACCATGCTACGATTACATTAAATAATGTCACGGGCCCATTTACTTGGAAAAGAGCCGGTTCGGGACATGAATGTCCACCCCTCTTATTTTAGTTGTGCAATTCCTCCTTTTGAATGTCACAGGATCTGACGAACCAAAAAATGGATATCAGTTTTGCACACGTTCGGATAGCTACCCCGATCCTTTTTTTAAGATAGGGAGCCTGCTGAGCGAACCGACCATCTTGTATAGTATAAGCCGGGGAGTGAATGAGTAAGTTCCTTCTTGGTTTTGCATACCAATTTGCAACTGCTTTATTTCGCTACACCCATAGTTCCTTGCTTGAACATTCATTCTTTATCAAAGACTGGGAAGGTCGACTCTTGTTGTTTGGACTTACTTCATACTTCATGATAAGCGTATTATATGCAATTATTTGGACTTAAAACTATCGACATTTAATAGTTCTTTAAACAGTTATAGCTTAATTTATTGTATATTTCGTTTACCAGGTAAAACTCGATAATTGGAAGTGAAATTGAAAGAACGAAGAGAAAAACGACGAAAATGACAAATATCCAATGGTTGATTTGGACTACAAGAGATAATTTTAAGATTGATAGGAGTCAATTGGATCCAATTAGAGGTAAAAAAAAAAAAAAAAAAAAAATGAATGGATTATGATCAGAATATTATCATAAATCGACTTCCAATCACATAAAACATTTTCCATATTTTTAGTCAAAGATTTAAACCCATTTTTAGCATAGTAAACGTCCGAATTAGAAAATTTTGATTCTATCGAAATTGAGCTCTTTGGGTTAACTTTCTAACGCATTTTGAATTATCTCAATCGGATGTCAGGAGACAATGTTATGACCAAAATACTAACTATTGTGCAGAGACAAAAAAATCCGTGCACGAATGTAACTTTCCTTACTCGATTAGAACTCTTTTGGAAAAAAGTTTGGACGTAATTTTCAACCAATTTTCGATTCCAACAAACATCTAACAGCAGAAACATTTAAAAATAAAGACCTTCTACTTCTATCATATACATCTCATACTCTAATATTCATCAATTATTATCATCAAAGGAGGAAATATCATAGTTTTTGTGAGAGAATTAAAGGGCACTTGCAAGAATTCAATAAAGAAAAGATTCAAACTTGAGCTTTAGGCAAAGAAGAGAGGGCGATTGAAGAGATTCATGATTTCGTAATTCGTCTTCATCTTCATCTTCTCAATTTGTCAAAAATCAGAGTTATGCAATTCCACTTAAATATGATTTATTGTAATTTCAAAATATTAGGCTAGTTTTATACATTGCTAGGATCAAATGAATCCTTGTTATGAAATTTTAGTTTTAATTAATTATTTTGACTTTAAGTTTTTATCATTCTTTTCAATTATTTCATCGTCAATTGAATTGTTAGTGGATTTTATTATTATCGAAAGAGACAATAGGATTTAAGCATAATATAATAAACATTGTAAGATTCGATAGAGGATAGAGATATACTTCTATACTTTATATGGTTTCAAGAGATGTTTTAGCACTTGTTAATACATTTATCATGTTTGCATGATTGCATCTTTCGTCAAGAGATAAAAAAGATCACATGAAGGGAATAGATTTGATCCCTAACGAGAGAGACATTGACCAACATGAATGGTTTCAAATTGTGGCTTTAATTGTTACATTGAAAATGGAATAATAAGAGGTATTCTACATCTTAGTAATACATCTCACGAATTTGATAAACTTTTACATTGTTTTCAAGTTAGTTGATAAGTTTGACTTCGATTTGCTACAATTTTTTATTGCTATTCGATTAAGGGTATTAATAGCTTTAACTCTTTTAAATATATAGTCATCGTAGGTTCGATACTCTATTTACTACTTTATTACTTGTTCACGATCCATCTACTTGCAGGAAATCAAACAATCAAGTTTTTGGCACTGTTGTCGGGGATTATAGTTTTTGATAAGTTTTAATTAATTTCACCTTTAATCTGAATTTTATTTCTTTTTATTTTATTTATTTTTTTACAGTTTAGTCATTTATTTAGAAAATTTTTATAGGGCTTCTTACTTTCCTTTTCAAGACATTATATGCGAAGTTTGAGAATCGGAGATCTTGCTCAATTTGACTCGGAGATCAAACGAATTTTCAACTTTCAAAAAAGACAGCAGTTGGAAACATACCAAAAACAGAAAGAGGAAGTCATGGCAGAGGGAAATCCAAATCAAATAGCCATCGAGGCTAACCTAGTGGTAACACAATCGAATGAAGTAGAGCCAATGAAAATGCTAGGTTGATGGGAGAGTATATGGTTCCATTGATCGTGGAGAGCCAATCTAGTATCATATATCCGATATTTGGTCAACCAAATTTTTAATTGAGCATGGATGTGATCAACATATTCGAGAATGCACTACAATTCTTTGGGAGAACTACCGAAAATCTCTGTGCTCATATATAAAGATTTTTGGACATGTGTGCGACAATAAAATACCTTAGGGTTTCAAGTGAAGCAATTTGGCTGAGACTTTTCGCTTACTCTTTGAGAGATTCAGCAAGAAAACGTACCCGTCTGCTTTAGAGTATCACTACATGTAACCAATGAGTCGGAAGTTTCTTAGTTATTTTTACATTAGTTTGAACCCAATTAGTCGGGCTAACGTAGGCTCCACATGGGACGGTTCCGATAAGTGTAATTTGTATACTTATTTAAGCTGTATTATTAAACTTTTATGTCGTCAATTTATTAATTTCTCTTTCACTTGGGTTAATGTTATTTTGTTTTTAGTGACAAACTCATTAGGAGCAAATGGAGAAGGGTGAAGAACAAATTGGCCATTGAATGAAAATTGAGGACTTGAAAACAAATACCACCATAATGGGCCTCAACTTTAATTTGTAATGGACTACTGCTGGTTTAATTAAAGGGCAAATTTCATAAGTAAGAGATTAATTATGGCACATTTCAAAAATGAGAAAACAAGTTTCAAATTTCAAAAATCAGATCTTTATTAAAAAATATTTATCATTTAATTAATTAATTAATTATTTTAGTAATTAAATACATTGAAGTCACATATTTATATATTTTGGTCACAAATTAACGATTTAATTCGTCACTTATTATTTTTTGGTCACGAATCCGAAATTTTATGTCACACATTATATTATGTTCACAATTCAAAAAATTTATAGGTCGCAGTTTGTTCATCATCAAAAATCGAAAAATTTATAAGTCACAATTTATTATTGATTACAAATCACAAATATTACAAGTCACGACTTCTTATAAAGTCACAAATTATAAAATTATCGATCACAGATTAACAAATTTTTAGGTCACATATTATTTTTCGATCACAATTTATTTTTTTCATTGGTCACATATTATTCATTTGTCACAGATTAACCAATTTAATGATCACAGTCAACCAAATAATTTGTGACCGCCACCAACACTTATGATTCATAGTCACAATTTTCAAATCACGTATCCAATTATAAGTCACAGTCACACTTTTCAAGTCACATATCCAATTGTAAGTCACAAATCAACCAAACAACCATGACCACCACAACCAAAAATCACAACAACTATCGTACCCAAACACCACCAAAAAATTAACTCCAATATTATCACTGCCACAACGACAACCACACCCACACCAACACCAACGCCACTGTCGCCGTCACAGCACCACAACCATCGCCACAGCCACAACCACACCAACACCAACGCCACTGTCGCCGTCACAGCAAACCAGCTATAGAACTCTACAAATCCACCACGGCGCCATAGCCATTACAACTGCAACCATCGTCACAATCGATCCATAGCTATAACCATCGGCAATGGTGACAGATCCCTGTGATGCACGGTGGCGCACTCCAGTTGCCGCCGAAGTAGATGAGCCAACAGATCTTTGCTAGTCGCTGATGGGAACGCCGCGCTGTGCCTCAACTCCACCAATTACAAGGGCGGCCGCGCCTTCGACGCCAAAGTTGAGCTGCCGGGAAAGGTTGAGAGAGAGAGAGAAGGAGACGGCGATTTTATAGAATGGAGAAATGTGAGAGATAGGGTTTGTGAGTAATAATATTTATTTTATAGAAATATTAATGAAAATAAAATATCTGATTTTTGAAATGTTAAACTTCCCCCCAGATTTTAGAATTCAAGATTTTAATGCTAGGGTTTTGTGTAATTTCCACTTAATTAAAAGTGGTTTGGACTCTTTTGAGAAAAAGAAAGAAACGGGCAGTCCTTAAATTGAAGAGAATTGGAGGGCTCAATCATATGGTATATATACACACACACACATTAGGGTAGCCAAGAATTCACACACGCACAAAAAAGGAGGCTGCTGGTGGCTGAAATTTAATAAAAGAAACACACATAGGCAGCAGTTGGAGGGGAGAAAAACACAGAAAAAGGCATCAAATTTTCGGGGAAACAAGTTGGCAGCCTCTGGAGAAAAGTGGAGGGAGATTATACACGTAGAAATTGGAGAAAAGAGGTTGCTTAATGCTGAGAAAATACATGTACACACAAGAAAACAGGAGTCATCTTTTGGCACAAAAATAAGGCAGCTTCTGGGGACAAGAAGACGGCAGCCTTGGGACTAATTTTGTACATTCTGTCCAAAAAAAAAAAAAAAAAAGGGAAAGAAAAGTCCACACAAGAAGGTTTCTGTTGGAAATAATATATATTCATGCAAAAAGTGGCTGGTGAAATATATATATTTGCAAAAGGTGGCTAGCAATTGAATTGAGACATGCACAAAAGTGGGCGGCAGTTTTGGAAATTGGAATTAATGCCCAATCCTTGTTCGATAATTTATCAACAATTGAGCTGGAATTAATCATGTTTCTTTGATTTTTGGTGATATCTTTTATCTTTTTTGTGTTTAATTTCTTCAATATGCTTGGCTAAATTTTTTATTGCTAGGATGTGATGAATCCCTGTTATGAAGTTGTTAGTTTGAATAATTAAATTGACGATAATTTGTTTAATTATTTGGATATTTATTATTGTTTCATTTGATTTTCAATTAATTGGCCACTAGTTGAATTATTTATGGGTTTTATTGTTATCGAGAGAGACAATAGATCATTAAAACATAGTAAAATATTGTGAGGTTCAATAGAGGATAAAGATATACCTGTGTGCTTCACATGATTTTTATGGATATTTTAGCTCGTTTAATGCTTTCTTGCATGTTTGTATTTTTCATAGAGATATAGGAAAATCACGTGCAAGTTTAAATTTAAAGGCTATTGAGAGAAGCTTTTAAATAAAATAGGAATATTAATCAACAAACATGATTTCAAATTGTCAATTTAAATTGTTGAACTAAAAATTGAGTAGCAAGGGGGATTCCACATCTCAGCAATACTTCTCACAAATTTGATAAACTTTTACTTTGCTATCTATTTAGTTGATAAATTTAATAGTGTTAGTTACAACTCGACTTTGCTATTCGATTAAAGAAATTATTAACTTTAACTCGATCAAACACATAATCTTCATAGGATCGACACTCTACACACCACTTTATTACTTGTTCACGGTCCCGTTCACTTGGGTAATCAATCGACCAGGATCCATCACAAAAGAACCGTGGATCAAATCTACCAAATGAGGTAGGATTTGACATTTACCAGCTGCTGAGGTATTTGAAGTTAACTCTCTAATAGCAATTTCAGCACAGTTGACATCATTGGCACAAAAGGTAGATTGGATAAGTGCAACACAGACAGTGGAATTGAAATACAGACATTGTAAAGAGAACCACAAAAGCATTTATTGTAATGTAGGGTCTCCTTTTGTTCAAATAGTGGAGGATGTGAACTACACTTAGAATTTTCAAAGGCAATAACATAATTTAAATCCTAACACCTATTACCAGGTTGGAGAAATCACTCAAACTTTCAGTGGAATAATAATCAGGGGGCTCAAATTGGACCACAGTAGACTGCACTGCCAGGTTTTCTAGCAAAATGAGAAGACATCTTCATTAGAAGATTTTGTGACTAAGTTGGCAAAGATCTCTACTCAACACATGCATAGAATAAATAAGACTTTGCAAGTTCAAGGAACTATCATCAAGAATTTAGAAAATCGGATGGGACAAATAGCAAAAGCACTCTAAGAAAGATACTAAGGAGCTACACGTAACTCAACTTCCAGAAATCACAGTCTAAAAATGGGTGACAGTAAATAAAAAGTTACCTTCTACAGATGAGGAGCAAGTGGATATATCTGAACAACCAGATGAAGTAGTTCCATATCAAGGTTAAGGCAATCGCTCCTATCAACCCTCTTATACCTCCTATCCCATTTTCGTAGAGATTGCAAAGAAGGAAGCTCGATGATCAATTCGAGAAATTCTTGGTTATGCTAAAGAAGCTTTACGTCAACATTCCATTCATCGATGCAATCAGACAAATCCCAATGTATACAAAGTTCCTGAAAGACATGATATCTAAGAAAAAAAACTTCTCGATCGGTAGGAAGTGGCATTGATCGAGGAAAGCAGTACAAGACTACAAGATAAATTGCCACCAAAACTAAAGGATCCACGGAGTTTCACTTTACCCATTTCACTAGGCAAAAGATTTCATTTTAATGCTTTGTATGATATAGGTACAAGTATTAATCTAATGTCATTGTCTACTTTCAAGAAACTAGGAGTTGGAGAACTTTAAGGATCGAATGTGACGTTGTAACTGGCAGATAGAAGCATCAGATACCAATGGGACAAGGTCGAGGATGTGCTCATCAAGGTTTGAAAGCTGATATTCTCAACAAATTTCCTTCTTATGGATCTCGAAGATGACCAAAGATGTCAATAATCCTAGGTCGACCTTTCTTAGCAACAAATTGAACATTAATTGACATGGAGAAGGGCGAACTTACAGTAAAGGTGGAGAACACGCACAAAGTCTTTAAACTACACAACCTATCCAAGCAAATAGCAAGCCCCAAGAGGTCAAATTTGTTGTTGAAAAAGATCAACAGGGCTCGAAGGAGATAGGGTCTAAACACCAAGGAAACCTTGGACGAGAGAAGAACGGAGAGCTCGAGGTCCAGAGGGCAAAAAGAGGTTGCAAGTCTGGAAATTGCAAGGAGTGCAAAGGCTCAAGACACTTATTTAAACCACCATGATCAATTCCTTCATATAGTGTAGCTAAAAACTATAAATTAAGATTAAGTGCTTATTGGGAGGTAACCCAATTTTCTAACCTTTTATTTATTTTGCTTTTTGTACCACATTACATATAGAATTATTTTGTTTATTAGTTTGCATTAGACTTAGACACGTTTAACTTTATAGAGCATCACCATCTTATTATGTTTCCTCTTAGACCTTTAAATTTATTATTGTTGTTTTGGTTAAGTAACACATGTTCTAGATTATTTGATTTTTAATGTTTAATTTGATTGCCAGGTGCAGGAACATGACGTCGTGGAACACTCAAACCAACATTGACCAAGGGAAAGTAGGATTATCTAGACGTTACCCATAGTATCTTCTACATGCAACATATAAATTCAGAGAGTACATTCTTCCTTTTCATCCATGTGCCCTTATGTTCTTACTTTTGCTTTAAAACATTGAGGACAATGTTGGTTTTAAATTTGGAGGTGGGAAAGACTCTGAGTTTTTTTTTTTCATATGTTTTTGTGTATTTATTTTATTTGTTTGTTTTAGTATTAAAAAAAGAAGAAGCTTTTTTATTAGGTTGTGTGCTGTGTGGGTTAGACAATTTGGTCGATAATGATGATTTGATTTGAAATTTGATGTTGGTTTATGAAATGTGGGATAGGATATATGCTAGACTTATTGAAACTCAACATTGCAAGATGTGATATTATATGTACACAAGAATTGAGTTTTATATCATGATACAACAAGTTGATTCATATGCTGAATATATTGAAAAAAAATTAAACATAAATGTCAAACCCAAACCATACTAAATTATTTATTTTTAGACCAAATTTAGCACAGTTTGAGGGTAATTTTACTGTTGGACTTTCGATGAAAGACAATTAGCATAGTTGAGTCTTGGCGGTTAAAGTAATCAAATAATTGGAGAATCATTGTTCATTGATTTGTTGACTCAGAATTAGTGACGTGCGCCTGAGCTAGAGAGGGTAATGATAATAACGAATAATTCAACCTCAGATTATACATTGAGAATGAGTGAAAAGAAAAATAATTGGTGGTGTGTGAATCATACGAGAGATAAAAGGTTATATTTAACCACAGATGGTCGGGAATTGAAACAACTTATATGTTTATGATTGATTACTTAATTCTTCACACACACATGTCAATTTTGTACGGAAAAATTGGACATTGACTTTGGTATTGTAACCTTGAAACTATTCATAGATTTAATATCATAATTTCAAATTCTAAGGTAAAATGCCTGATTATTTAACCAAAACATTTTGCATATTTTTGCATTTATTAAATTAGGTTATGATTTTATTTGAAGATAAACAAATACTTAAATTTGGGGGTGTTTGATAAGTGTTTTTTATACACTTATTTGGACTTTAAAATATCGACATTTAATAATTCTTTAAGCAATTATAGTATAATTTATTGTATGTTTCATGTATTATGTAAAACTCGATGATTAGAAGTGAAATTAAAAGAAAGAAGTGAAAAACGGCGCAAAATGGCGAATACAAGTTTGAAGGCCAAATTGCAAATATTTAATGGTTGATTTGGATTATAAGAAATACTTTGAAGATTGATAGGAGTCAATTAGAAGTCAAAAAATTGAAAAATAATCAGAATATTACTATAAATCGACTTTCAATCACATAAGATATCTTTCAGATTTTTAATCAAAGATTGAAACACATTTTTGGCATAGTTTACGTCTGAATTGAAAAAAACATACTATTTCTTGCGAAACTGTAGCTCTTTAAGTTATTTTTAACGTATTTTGAATCAACTCAATTGGATATTAAAAGACAAAGTTATAACCAAAATACTGACTACTATGTAGAGACAAAAAATTGCGTGTGAATGTATCTTTCTTTTTTCGATTGGAACTCTTTTGAAAACAAATTTGGACATGATTTGTAACCATTTTTTTCCTACAAACATCTAACAAGAGAATACATTAAACAAAATTTCCTACTTCTCTCATATGCATCTCATACTCCAATATTCATCAATTATTATCGTTAAAGGAGGAAATTTCATAATTTTTGTGAGAGAATTGAAGGGGACTTGCAAGAATTCAATCAAGAAAATATTCAAACTTGATTGTTAGGCAAAGAAGAGATGGCGCAAGTGGAGATTCATAATTTCAAAATTCATCTTCATCTTCTCAATTTATCAAAAATTCAGGTTATGCCTTTCCACTTAAATATGATTTCTTGTAACTTCAATATGTTAGACTGGTTTTACACATTGTTAGGATAAGATGAACATTTGTTATGATATTTTTAGTTAGTAATTATTTATTTTGACTTTAATTTGATATGATTTGTGGATGTTCATTATCGTTTTTATCGTTCTTTTCAATTGTTTGTTCACTAATTGAATTGTTAGTGAATTTTATTGTTATTGAGAGAGACAATAGAATTTAAGCACAATATAATAAATATTGTAAGGTTCGATAAAAGATAGAGATATACCTCTATGCTTTGTATACTTTATCTAGGTCTCTTGCCGATCACTTGCTCTGGCACATTAATAGCATGCTTCTTATCATTTGTTACTGCGCGCGTGTCCTCTTCTCATCCATTACCACCTTCGCCCTGGTACATCCTCCACCCAAGAGACTGCCACCCCTTCCTCCGTCTCAGGGCTTACCACCTTCTTTGCCATCGGGGCCACCACCTCCTTAGCACATTTTCCACCCTGAAGACCGTCACCCCTTCTGTCCTCTCCTCCTCATCCTATTGGGGCCACCCCTCCCGCTCCAAAATAATAAAAATAATTCTAATGCACTATCATCTTTCCACAATTGTGGGTGACCCCTTCTCTCCATCGTCATCCATATCACGCTCTCCATTGTCCCTCCTGTTATCCCCTCGGTTGCCTGTTATATTACCTTGGAGCGCTGCAATCTCATACTGAAGATCTACTAAATAGCCTCGTTGCACTCCAACATCATGATGTAAATTTGCTACCTTACCTCTAAACTCTCATCGTAGTGCCCCTATATCGTCTCGAGAGAAGGAGATCTCTTTGGTAGAGATGATCCCATCAAAGGAAGTAATATCCAGGGCAAAGGTGATCGTTGATCAACTGGACCACATTGTTGCAAAAATAATAACATAAAAAATTATTAACTTAAATAAAATAAGCTAATTCATACAAAATGGCAATCAATAAATTTTATTCAATTCACTACCCAATTTCGATACAGGATGGAATCGGACATCTGGTTGTTTTGAGTATGCAGAATTGCTAATTCACGAACAAAATCTCTACCCCTCTCCTCCATCAAAAGCATCAACTGAGTTAGGACTTTATGCTAATATATTGATATTTCAACTAGTTAATGATCATGTTTTGAGATTTTGTAATGACATACAATATAATTCATAAATGTATAATACTCACCTTGAAGGTCTTTGAGAAGAGTGACAACCGTCTACTTGGAATGCTTTTCAATGATGCATCCGAGAGCAGCGTGTCTCCCCTCGTGCTCGGAAATCGAGTACCCAAGAGGGGAACAGTCTCATATGCTAAGATCCGCAAGACATATAATTATTATATATAAATTTAGTATAAAAAATATTTTAACGTTGATTATGTTAAAAATTTACCTACACTGACTAAGACAATTCATAAGTATTGTACTTACGCAAAAACCCCTAGGCTTCGAATGTGATCTGGTAAATATGTGTAGGTGTCCTCAAAACATCTTCGACCCCACAATAGTCATTGAAGGCATCGATGTGTCAACAACTTTCAAATGAAAATGGTCGATTGCAGTCTTTTGTGATAACACCTCAACACACTCTCAAGGATATAGAATAGTCCCAATTTCAACTTGTTCAACATTTGGTCACACTCCATGATTACGCCAATCAAATGCCATATAAGCACTGTCATGTGTCCCTGAAAATACGTGTCGTACAATTTATTACTTCTTTGAGTACTATCATGAGCTGCTTTATTGTTCGTAATCTTCAGTCCAGTCATCAAATGCAAACTAAAACATAGAGAAACTAGCGACCTTACCCCCGAGGTCGAAGTGAAGGGGCATCGTTATTGACTGGCCTAAGTAGTTGACATAGTAGTACATTAATATTTTGCCCAGAGTACTGCACCTCTCTCAACTGATACAGGGACCAAAGGAAGGATTGTCGTAGCATATCTGCGTGCTAATCATCAAGCAATGCCAATACAGTAGTAAAACTATCAAAACTACTATTCTATGTAGCTTTTTTCACCATTCGTTTCAACTTAGCATCCAGAAGATACTCTATCCTGCAAAAAATCAAATGAACATTCAATAAGAGATAATGGAATAAAATATAATTTCAGAATCTTAAACGAATCGAATTGTAACTATTATACAAAAGAAATATATTCATTTTACGCTGACGCTGATAATAAATAAATGATTTAATAAATTAAAGGAGAAACGCAAAAAAAAAAAAAACAAAATACAGAAAAAACAAAAAAACAAAATCAAAAATAAAAAAATCAAATAAATAATATAAATATTATTTAATTAAATTGAAAAAAAATTAAAGATTTGTTTAAAAGGAATATTTAATTAAAAATTAAATTAAAAAAATAAAAGGACAAAAAATAAATTTAGTAATTTGGCTAAAACATAATATTTAATTTGATAATTTTCAATTTAAAAATATTTATTTAATTTGAAAAATCAACTAAAATTTCTTCATTTCTAAATATACTTAAAATTGTAAAAACTAAAGATTTGTTTAAAAAGAATATTTAATTAAAAAGAATTTTTAATTGAAAATAAATAAGAGCAAATTTTTTTTGCAATTTGTTTAAAAAGAATATTTAATTTGGTAACTTTGATTTAAAATTCTTTATTTAATCCAAAAAAAAGAATAAAAATTTCTTAATTTATAAATTTAAAAATACATAAAACCAAAAAAAAAGTTAAACAAAAAAAATTTATAAAATTTAAATAGATAATAAAAATATTATTTAATTAGAACTAAAAAATATTATTTGTTTACATCGATGTTAATAAAAAAGTAAATGATTTTATAAATTAAAGGAGAAAATACAAAAATTACAAACAAAAATAGAGCAAGAATATTATAAAGTATTTTAAATTAGGAAAAAAAAATTAAATTATAATAATTAGAAAACAAATAAGGAATTTTTTAAAATTATTACCAAAAAACATTATAAAAACAAAATGAAAATTTAAAAATTAAATAAAGAATATGAACCCTTGTTTGGTGGGGATTAAAATCAGATTTTAGTAAATTTTGATAAAAGTTGATGAAATGTGTGGTTAAAAAGTTGTGAAATCCATAAAATATGTGATTAAAATGAATTGTTGACTTTGATTAAGATTAAAATTTTAATTTTAATTAAAATTAAAAAAAAAAGAGTTATAATGAAAAGAGAAGAATTAAAAATATTTTTAAATTGAAAAAGAAAATGAAGAAAAAAAAGTTGAGCAACCCAAAAAATAAAAATTAATAAAATAATGTCGAGCTGGGCCGAAAAATAGTTAGCTAAGTCCAACTGTTAAGCAGAAAAAGTTGGTCTGGCCGACTTTCTGACTGGAATTCACCATTTTCCGACTAGAACAATGTTTTTTTGTGCCAAAAAATAAAGCGCCTCTTAAATCATGTCTACACTCAATAATCTACCTAAATAATGAAGAATCAACATTATAAACATCATAAATCAACAATTTTTTGAGATATAGTAAATGAAAAATCAATCTCATAATCTTAAAAAAAAAAAAAAAAAAAAAAAAAAACACTAATCTTGTTAAAGATAATGGCCGAATTGTGTGGTGGTCGGCTTGGGTTGACTGTGAGAAAGACTTTTTCGATTGGGTCTCTATTGTTAGACTGTGTGTTTTTTTTTTTTTTTTTTTTTTCTAAATTTCTTTTTTCCTCTCCACTCAAACACTAGGTTATGGTATTTTTGGGTTTTGGTTTTTAACTTAATCATTTTTAGCTTTTAACTTCTTTTTTTTTTTCTTTTTTTTTCCTCTCTCTCTCTCTCTCTCATCATCATCATCATCATCATCATCATCATCATTATTATTTTATGGTCAAAGGCCCATTATAGAAATATGGCCAGGTCAACCAGTCATTTTCTTGTATTTCCTCTGGATTGATTGATTTATTATTATTATTAGTTTTATTTTTATGGTCAAAGCCAATTATAGAAATATGGCCAGGTCAATCGGTCATTTCCTTGTATTTTCTCTGGATTGACTGTGGAAGATGAATGCTTTTATTTATATTTTTAATTGTTTTTTATTTTCTCATCTTTTTGTCAACTAAGATATTTTTGGATCAAAATTGTTAGAAATTCTTTCGTTGCACATTAATTAAAGATTTCAGATCATGTGAATATTTTATTCCTTAAAGGTTTGGGACATTTGATACAAATTTCCTTTGTTTTAATTAACAAAAGGTTTAAAAACTAATTTACCCATTTAAAAATTGGTCAAATTATGTTTATACACTTGAATTATGATCAACTAGGGAATTTTGGACAGAAATCGTCCTGAGTTCTTTTTTAAAAAGTTTGGGATGTATCTACTACGATTTAAAGGTTTATAATATATTTTGCACTGTTTAAAGTTTTTGAGCCCCCGTTCAAGCCACATTATTGTAAAAATGAGAATGAGAAATATAGTCGTTATGAATCCCACACAAAAGATAAAAAGTAAAATATGATGGATAATGATCAAATTTTGTATTTTAATGAGAAAATAATGGGGCTCAATAAAACAGATATTTTAGTTACAAAATAATCTAAGAAGCTACGCTTTTGCCACTTCTCAAAATCTTCGATAATTAATTTTCTTAAGTTTACCAAACATCTCAAACCGTTCTAAACCGCCTACTTGATTCACAATCTTTTCTGAGGTTAAACCCCTTCAAATTGGCGCAATCTTGGGCTCCCGTTAAGTCCACATTTTAAACTTGGGCTTCGTATTATTGCTTCATCAAGTGATAATAGTTTGATCAAATTTTGTAGCTCAAATTGGTCAGTTGTGTGTGTTGATACGTTTATTCTGCTTTATCTTACCCTACAAAGAAATAATGTACTTTTTTAAAATTATTATTTATTTATACTATAAGTTTTGGGCAGGGCCAGATGGGCCTTGGTTTTGCCGGGGGGTGGGTGCGTGGACTCTCCCCAATTGGCATGTGGCCCTGACTAAGTAGCATGACTCCTTTCAACCTAATTTGTGATTTTAATTGTCAATCGTTCGCATGTACTTTTTACATTATATATAAATTTATAATCTTCCTCCAGAAAGCAATGGAGGCTAGGGCTTGGCAAAATTTACGAGAATCATTATATTGAACCAAAATCGATTGATTCGATCCTATTCTCCTCACGTTCTAATTAAATCTGCGTATTAAAATCTAGAACCAATCACTACCATATGATTCTTGGTTCAAAAAACCTGATTTAACTCTGAAAATTTTTATTTTTATTTTAAACAAAGGCTGGTGCAATGCACCAATAATTTTACATTATCTTATTAGCTTCACTATAGTATATATGTCGGGTCATATTCAATTCCTCATGGTATTCTTTATAACATCAAACAAATGGATATTGCAATATATTTAATAGATATAATTTTGGATTCATAAAAGATTTGTACTCCTTTCATCCATTTCAAGTTAGTATTTCCAGTCCTCAAATCATAATGAAACGGAAGTGAGATTGTAACATATTTTGTTGGAAAATAATATATTAAATTGATATATTAAAGAAATAAATTGAAGTTAATATATTAAAACAACATATTCAAGTTGAATGAATTGTAACAATAATTCATAGGTTTCAAGTCTAGTCAATTCTATAGTTAATTTGTATTTGAATTGTTTCAATTCCATAATCAATTTGTGGTTACAAATTCATTCATGACTATTGTAACATTATTTGTGTTAAATACAAAATTAACTTAGAATATGAAACCTCCTTCATCCTAGGATTGTATAAGGAAGTGTTCTCCTCCTTGCTCTTCACATTCAAAAATATTTTGAGAGTTTTTTCTTTACTCAAAGTTTCTCTCTTTTCTTTATTTTAAGAGTTCAGTTCTAACTTAGATAGTTTAGTTATTTATTCAGGCTTAGTGATATAATTGTGAGCATTTTTAATTCGCCTAAAGTAGTGACGAGGTGTTAATCAGCAACTGTTGTATCTTGAGAGACAGACATTAATCCTCTTACACCACAGTAGATGATGAATCTGTTTTAAAAAAACTGTGTGCAACACAGGTCTCAATTTCTTTCAATACCATTACTACCTCAACAACCATTTCCTCTTATTTTATTGTTAATAGGTTTAATGTAATGTCTCCTTCCATTATTTTAGTTACACAACTCCAAAAGTATTTCTAATTTCCTTTTTATATTTTTCCTAACATATTTTTGAAGTCAAGCCAATCTACTTCTTGTTAACAATTGATTTAAATTGTTGCATTTAGTTGAACTTAAAAGCAAATCATTAGCATCAATAATTAATTGAAGAGATTGTGAAGAATTTATATACTCAAATAATTATAGCTTAAGAACTTTTATATTTACATTGATTAGTGATTTGAGAGATGGAATCAAATTGGATTAAATTAGAACCAAACGAGTTAGTTTCATTCCTAGATATGGAACCAATGGTTCCAATTTTAAGATACTAATTGATACTTGGTTCAGTTCAATTCTCTTTGAAATCGAACCAAATTGGATGGTGACCATCCCTGATAGTGGCTACGGCTGATTTGAACTTTAAAGCCAGCCCTTCTCAAACTTATTCACAATTTTACGCAAACTTTCCTTTTTGTTTAGTCCAAGTTTATAGTTTAGATTAAAAAAAAAATAGTTGAAAATTTTAAGTTAAAATCAATAATTAATTTTAACCACATATTTTCTGAGATGGGTAATTGGCGCAAAACGTCCATACCTTTCAGTTTCATTGTAGAAAACATCCCCACATTTCATTTTTTCGGCGTTTTTGCCCTCAAATCAATCTTTCGTTGCGATGAAGGTCCTTCTGCCCAAGTTCCATCCATTTTGCTGTTAATTAAAGAGAGAGAACCAATTTTTGTCCAGTCAGCAGGGGTAAAACCGTTTCACCCATTGAACCCCTTATTCCCATCTTCTACGTAGTCCATATATATAACAGTTGCTGGAAAATGGGTGTGAAAATACTTTAAATTATTACACTAAATAAGGGAAAAAATGTCGTTAATTAAAGAATAGATCGCGGGTTAATTTCGACCATCACTGCTGCTTTTATGTTGGGTTTCTGAAAAAATATAGTAAGAAATATATTGAATGGTTGGTGAATTTATAGAGATGACTGCTTGATGTTTATTTCTAATTTATGGTTATTGCGACCAAGGGGTAAATTGAGGAGATCGAGTGGAAATGGGTGCTGTGAAGTATGTATTGGTTCTATGTATAAGTTCAATGGTGAATGGCCCATTTTGGCTTATTGGTGAAGATGAACGGGTCCTGTTCATTTCTTTTGGGAATCGAATGAATATTGCGCTAATAATCCCTCTGTAGTTATAATTTTTGCTTAAAACATCCCTACCTATAAAAATTTTGGCGAGTAAAGTCCCTACCTTTTAGAAATATTTGCGAATAACGTCCCTAACTTTTAGAAAAAAATTGGCGAGAGAATTCCCTGTTTTCTTCCATATACCACCTATTGATACACACCAACTCAAAAGCCCCTAAATACACAATTCTATCACAAAATCTGAGACACAATTCATCCACCAATCAATCGAAAACTGAAGCAAAAATATCCACTACCTGCTGAAGCAAAAATAACCGAAAACTGAAGCAAAAATAGATGCAATTCATTTCAAATGTCCAAATATCCACTGTGCAGCCAACATAAGTCCTAAACTTGCTACATTCTCCCAGTACATAAACGAAAAAAGGTTCCTAAAGTGCTATATTATATTCACTACATGCAGACAATTTGTGCACTAAATAACAAAAACAAAAGCCAAAAAATTAATAAGTGAACTTGGCAGACCTCAAATAGCTTCATCCTAACAAGGTTCTGGAGGTGGTGCCCCTTTGCAACCTTTCCTATTGTGTCCTACTTCACCGCACTTCGTACATGTCATTATTAGCCCCGATCTTTTTCGTTGACCTTCCGCTGTTCCTGAAGTTGATTGTGAAGTATTGGCATTGCTCTTGGACTGCGTGGACCTCTTCGACTGACTTGAAAAAGCCACCTCATTCGGATCTTTTCTTCTATTTTTCTTTGGCCTCCCAGGCTTCTTCGTGTACACCGGTGGAGTGAGAGGGTTCAAACCTGGGGTAGGCCATGCATCCGGACCTGTGATGGGAGATATTGATGACGTATATGTTCTCATGTATGCATCCTTATTATAGATGTCATCAATGAACTCCAACACATTCAGGCCTCTAGATACAACTGAGGCAATGACATGGCTACATGCAATTCCTGATAATTGCCAACCACGGCATGTACAAGTTCGTGCCCTTAAATCCACAGCATGTAGCACAATCCCTGCATTGTGGCGAACTTGGAACTTTTCATTGCTTGCATACTCAGCCCACTCAAACCTTGCAAGTTTACCATTTTTGTCCAAAATCTTCTGAATTCTAGGTCCAACTGCTGTTGTCTACCTATCACAAGACTCTCTACGGGCCACAATTCTCCTCATCAAATATACCTTGATATCTTCCAGCATGGTTAAGATCGGCTTCTCTCTTTCAGCTACAATTGTGCTATTAAATGATTCACATAAGTTGTTTAGAAGCATGTCACACTGATTCCACTCTCTAAAGTGGGATTTACTCCAATGGGAAGCTGGTTTTTCTTCAAGCCATCCATAAGCAGTCGGGTCCAAGTCTATCATCCGTTGCATGTGCTGACGCCACTGAGATATAGTAGTGGCCCTGGCTGCATCCCACAGACAGTTCTTCAATGCTAAACCCTCGTGGTAGATGCTAAAATTGTTGTATAGATGTCTGACACACGTCCTATGCTCCGAATTCTCAAACAATGTCCCAATTGCATTTGTCAATCCCTTTTGCTTATCTGAAATGAATATCCAATGTTGACTGTTTTGTATGTGCAAATCATCCTTCAATAACTCCAAAAACCATTTCCAATTATCCCCATTTTCAACCTCCACAACTGCATATGCCATCGGATACATACCATTATTCGCATCAACACCAATTGCTATCAACAATTAGCCACCAAGCTTTGTCTTCAAAAAGCAGTCATCTACCCCAATCACCCTTCTGCAACCTTGAATAAAACCATCTGTCAATGCCTTAATGCAAATATACAACCGTTGAAATTCTCCAGCGTGCCCCTCAACCAATGCAGTGGTCCCAATATTTGTCCTCTTTAACTCCTCACAATAATCCCATAGTAATTTGTAATGCTCCACCACCCTCCCTCTAATTTTTTCGAGCGCCTTCTCCATCGATCTATATGCCTGCTAGGTTGAGATATCACGCAAACCATCTCGCTTAACCCTTTCCATGAATACAGTAATTGAAATGTTTTGCTCGGCCCTCCAATCAGCTAAATATCTATCTGCCGAATAGGATGAGGTCATCCTGAAGTTCTTGTATACCATGCTCCTCCACAAAAGTTTTGATCACCCAACTTGCCTTACCATGCTCCTTTGTAGCATACAACACCCACAGACAATCTCCCTTACACTTGACTCTCAATCTACAAGCATCATCCTTTTTGAACTCAATCTCTCTATTGTTTGTAACTGAATGTGAGGTGATTGTAGCCTTTAGTACGGCCTTCGACTCAAATATCAAGCCTGCATAATCAAAAAAATTCAATGCATATCAAACTTCGTGACACTAAAGTACACAAGCAAGTTTAAATTTGAAGTAAAGAATAATGTTCAAGTTACCTGTTTTGAACACTAGATCCTCCATTTCTGTCCCCACATTGAAAGCATCATTGGAAGCCCTCCTTCTTAAAGCTCTATTGCCTTCCTCTTCACTATGAATGCTTTATAAATCATCGGAGTCCCCGTAGTCGGTATCTGAATTTCTAACAGGCTACTCATTCGACATACCAAATTCGAAATCAAAATGAACTGTTTCACTTCCTACTTAAGCAGTATCTACAGGCTTCGGCTCCATCTCATAATCGGATTTCACCAAACCTTCGACTTCCTCTTCTTCCACCATTGTTTCTTCATTTTGATCTTTCTCCGGATTCAAATTACTTACATTTGTATCTCTCTCGTTTTGGTATCGTAAGGTTTGCTTGTATTGTGACCACAACTCGTCAGCATTTTCATCAAAATATTTATCAGACCAACTATCGTCAGGCTCATTTCCTTCGTTTTCAGCCACTGAAGGGATATAACAACCTTCAAATGGTTGGTCTTCGTCAACTTGTGAATATGAAGGATTCCACGGCAATGCATATGATTGCTTTTGGGCTACAACATATATTTTCATATTTGGACGTCCATCCCTATCCCTAAGCATTCTGTTAATATCTGCTTCACTCTCTAGTCTTATCAACCCCTTCCCTAAGCTCAGTTTTTGCTTCTTATAGTAAGATTCTAACACACTTTCATCACAAGTCACGTCTAAGAATTTAAGTAAATTCTCTCTGTTGCACCGTTTAGCATGAAAGAAGTCGACGAAAAGAACGGACCCCTCTTCGTAAACCACATTGTTTGGCTTTTCATAAAATTGGCCCCCATAATATACTTCGATAGTAAAATATTCAGACTTACCACCTATAAGCAATCGTATAAAGTTTACATCAAAATCAACCAACAAATTAGGGACGACATTGACAGAACTCAATGCAAGAGGACATAACTCAATCGTATAATGTTAAAAACCACGTGGACATTGACAAACTCAACCTCAACATTGAAACATGGATATCTTCTATGGTAGCAATACATCAAAAACAGAAAAAGCAGGAAATACAACACTAACAACGTTCCACTAAAATTTTATAGCTCACTGAAAATAATTAAAGTGACATAACTCAACCTCAACACCAAATAATAATAATAATAATAATAAAATAAAATAAAAAACCCAAAACGGATATGAATGCATGCCAAAGGGAAATAAGAACAGTGACAGAAAACAGATATAAATTGGGGTTTCCAATCCGAAATTTTGTGAATGCACACTGAAATCAGAGAAGTTCACACAAAAAATAGAGGATGAACTACATACCATATCTGGGTCGTTTGTCGTCGAGGTTTCTCAAATATGGAAGAAACACGTTGTTCCTTGAAGGCCTGCGTAACAACAATAATACTATCAAAACCCTACACGTACACTTAATCATGCAAAGCACCACAATAAGAAATGGAAAACGAAAATACCCAACAAGTAATGATTCTTACTCGACGTCGCTCGCTGGACAAACTCCCAACGCGAGCTTCCACTATGCCGGCTGCTGGTATGCGACCATACGAGAGGAGAATGGAGCAATAATTGTTGAAATGGAAGATAAATGGGGTTTTTGAAGGACCGCAAGAGAGTTGAAGGGAACCGTTCGGGCTGTGAAGTGTGAAGAAGGAAGAAAATGAGGGGTTTCAATGGGTGAGACGGTTTTACCCCTGCTGACTGGACAGAAATTGGCTCTCTCTTTAATTAACGGCAAAATGGATGGAACTTGGACGGAATGATTTTCATCGCAAGGAAAGGTTGATTTGAGGGCAAAAATGTCAAAAAATGAAATGTGGGGACGTTTTCCACAATAAAACTAAAAAGTATGGACGTTTTGCGTCAATTACCCTTTCTGAGATCCATGATTACTTTAAATTTTTAGTCACATATTTTATCAATTTTTATTAAAATCTACGGAAAAACTAATTCTTAACAACCAAACAGGATATAATTCTTTCCATTCAAATCCACTTTAGCTTTTGCCTTCTCTTGACTCAAATTTCCAACCATACATCATACATGTTTAATCATTATTCATTACACATCAAGTCTCCTATTTGTGTCATGACGGTGGTGATGGAGAATATATTCTTATATGTTTTATAATTTTCTCATTTCTTTCTTTCTTTCTTTTATTTTGAAGTTAAATTGTAAACTCGTCCTTTTTATTAATTTAATGAATATTCAGAATAGTTTGTCAATAATGACCTCACGAGCCAAAAAATGAATGTTTAGAGCATCTTCCACATATCCTTATATTGTAAAAAGCAATAATAACAGTAAAAAGAATGAGGAAAAATCAATCCGATTTCTTAACCTTAATCATAGTTTAAGCTAAAAAGAAAAAAAAGTGATTTGAAGAGTATAAAGTTCATACGATTCATTATATAACATCAAGTGCAATTGGAAATTGGAACAAAAATGATCAGAAAACTACAAACTGTTCGGTTTTAAAATGAGAAAAAGCAATTACAGTAAGGGAATGTTTGATTTGGTCAATTTTCCATGGAAAAATTTTCACCTTTTCCACTGTTTGGTGCAACAAATTTTCCAACAATTCATTTTTCTCCCACCCCCTTCACATAACCCATTTTCCTTGGTTTAGTGAAAAACCAATTCCTACGAGTTTGGTGGGAAATTAGTTTTCCAATTTTTTTTTTATTTTTTTTTTTGTGCAACGGAATCTTATCTCTTTAATTGACAATTTTCATGAAAAATAAAGTCAAACGAATACCAAAAAATCTAGAATTTCTACATTTTCAGGTGAAAATTATACTAATCAAACAATTTAATTAACAATTTCCAGTAAAACAAGTTCTAAGTAATTCAGTTCCTTAGAATTCGTTTTCTTTCCATCCAAATTTTATTATTGCAATCAAACGGACCTTAAGTAGAAGAAAAATTGCAAAATAAATCCAAACCGTTGGATTCGAACCAGCAACCTAAGGATTACTTTGAGGTAAACACACCCACTACAATCATTCGCTCTACCAACTGAGCTAAGGTTGGCCATGAGTTGGTTTACTATATTTTAATAATGTATCAATGATATAACACTTTTTTTAAGAAAAAAAATTATGGTATGACCCGACTGGGGTGATCTCGTAGATTGTACTGGGTGGAGTTGATGAGGTCGATCCATAAAGGTTTTTTTTTTTTTTTTTTTTTTTTTTTTATGCAATAACTTTCGAGGATTGGTACCTTCCCTTTCTCTCTAAAAAAAAAAAAAAGGAAAAACAAGAAAAAATGAGTGTTGTCAATATTAAACGTATTGGATTATTTTTTATTTTAAATAATCATTTGAAATTTTAAGTGGTGGAAATGGACTCACTCTCCTATAACCTTGAATGCCAAATAATTTGTATATCACCTTAATTACCACAGCTTGTTCAATTTCTTTTCACTCTATGATAATGTAAGAACAATTGGTGTAGACCTTTATATTTTTGTTTTAAAAAAAGATTCCACCACAATAATAATGATAATCTTTTCTAATTAAAGTTTTCGTCTTTTCTGACCTAAAATAATATAGAAAAATTTGAGTAGACAGAATCAAATTTGGAGGCATCTCAATATGATTGAATAATGCATATGTTAAAACAGTAGATATAACATCTCAATCTCGACATGGCATGATTGTGTATACGTCTTGTAATAATATTTTTTTTTCCAAAATTAAACTTTGTCTGTGTTTTATGGTTTGGAAATTTTGTCGATTTTATAATCTATGGATGTCCCAACTATTTTTGAAAGGTCAGTGTTGGACCTACCAACAAATTTAAATAGAACCCTCATAAGATGCTAAAAGAAGAAAAAGGATAAGGGAAGAAGATTTTGACCATTTATCTTTATTTGGAAATATTCTAGCCATATGTTAAAAGAAAATTATGAATATATATTTTATATTTCTCTTGTTTAATTCTAGATCATCATATAATCGCATAGCGAATATTTATTAGCAAATGTTGAATTTTCATTGCAGTATTACGGAGAAGAACTATAAACATATTAAATAGGTCCATTCATCTTCTTTGTCGCTTAGTCATACTTGATAAGAGGCACTCTAAGATAGAGATAAACTAAGCATGTCTAGAGAACATAGCCACATATCATTCGCAATCCTCGTTTACATGGATAAATAAGAATTCATGAACCTATCAATTTGGGGACTTTGGTGTATTTGTTACATAACCCGCCCTAACCATTTGAATTATTGGACTGCTAAAAGCATATTTAGTCCCCGTTCGATTTATGTGTAATATTATTTTATGAAATATTGTGTGGTTGAAAATAGGAGAGAAAAAATTGAATGTAATGAAATAGAATTTAATGAGATTCAAACAAGGGCTTAAGTTAAACTCAAATGTTGCTCTGATTGTTTAAAGGAAAATGTGTCTTTTTCTTGTTCTTACTACTAGTAAGCACGTGCATGCACGTTTTATGGTTAAGGAATGAATGGTATGTTTAATATTTTTAAAATAAAGTAATTGATAAATAATTTTTTTCAAAAATTAAGTACATAATTTAAAAATGTTGAATGAATTGAAATGCTAGACATTGACTAAAGGTACATAAATCATTTTCAAAAGAAAGTCACTCATTTTGTCTGTAACATAAACTTTTTTTGTCTTAAAAAATTAAAAACGAAAAGTTATCTTGTCTAAACACTTTTAAAAATAAAAAATTACATACTAATCATGCTCGTTATATTAGTCCATAGCATAATTATTTGGAATAATTGCAGCAACGATCCCAAAGTTACATTCAAAATAGATATAGAAGTCAAAAATCTTAAAACAAAAGTTTCTTTTCTTTTGAATGGGATTAATACAAATGAAGGAATAAAATTCTCCCTCTAAATGTATCAAAATAAAATCTTTTTTTTTTTTTATATATTTATATCTAATAAGTAACTGAATTACATTTAATTTATATGCTTATACAAAAATGAACATGCAATAATAATAAAATATTTAATACTGTATTAATTATTTTTCTGACACATAATATTTATTTTTATTAATACTTAAAATTTTTTATTTTAATGAAAATGTGTAATTGATGTGAAGCTTGTAACTAGTGAGAAAGATATAATTATGGCAATGGTCAGTAACTTCGAATTATTAGGAGTAATTAGTAAGATTTTTAAGTTTAATGGATAATTTCTTTTATCTTCGATTCTTTCCCTCTTAACTGTTGATTACATTAAGCAATTTTTTTCTATCCAATTTATTGTACTTTGTATTTAAATAGTTATATTAATTAAACATTGATTACGTTTAAGCAATTTTTTCTTTTCAATTTATTGCTCTTTGTATTTAAATAGTCATATTATCTATTATATTAATTAAACGTGTAATTTATAATCTTTGAATTAAAATGTTGACAATGTTATATAAGGATAAAATGGTAAATTGAATGTTTTTCATCCATCTCCACATTTTATCTTTATATTATATAATAATTATAATATAATTATATAAGTAGATGAATGTTGATTTTAAGTGAAGCTTACTTATATAAATAATAAATAATATAATATATATACATGCACATATGAAATAATATTATAATATATTAAAGGTGGCATCAAGACATTAATTACAATTTGACTTCTTGTAGTCTTCTTTTAAGTATAGAGTTCATTTTTCATATTGTAGTACTCATAATTTTATTTTAATTAAATTAAGTTTAGTCACTTAAAGTCGAAGCTCATCTACATATATAATTATATTAAAACTATTATAAATATTATTTTGTATTGTAATTAATCTAACGTTAACTTAATACAATCTTTAATATATTATATTATATAATTATAATAAAATTACATCTATATACGTGAGCTTCGATTTTAAGTAGTAAACTTAATTTAAATAATGTAATTTAAGTAATTAAACTTAATATGATTAATGTAAAATTCTAAGTACCCCAATATAAAATAATGAGCATTACACTTAAATGGATATTAAATGAAATTAAATTATATTTAATGGTACTATATTAGATATATAAGGATAGAATTAACATATAACTAAATATATAAGAATAAAATTGATATTCAAAATTTCTTCTCAATTCACACTTTATATTGTAGATTATATATTAGCACAAGGGTCACATATTTTTGTTTTTGTTTTATCTCTTTTCAAGATTTGTCCCTTCAATAATTAGAATATGGGGCCTACCAATAATGCTTACTGTGAAAACGAAAAAAGAAAAAAATACCATGAAAAGGTTATTATCTTTATTAAGCATTAAAGAAATCGATTACGAAAAAAATATTTTGCTTTATTAGGAAATGACAACCGAATGCGCACATTATTGAATTCTCCCTCCTCTCTCACACTTTGTACTGTCCATTTAACTAATATACCTAAATGAACCGCCCAAAATGCAAACTTTTTTCTTCTTGTGTGGTGGCTTGGTATCGACAAGAGGGACCCAATTCAAGAAAACCCCCTCCCAAATTAAAGCAGGAAAAATCTCACTTTAAAAGCAAGATTGTTTGATGATACATGAATGTGGATAGATCAAACTATTCTTGAATTAACGCCAGCATTCTGGTGTTAAAGAATGGTCTCTTTTATAGTCTTTGCAATAGTTGTACACCAAGTAGTGACTTTGAACCCAATGCATTGCGTTGTTCTGTTGCCTGCTAAGGCCTCCAGAGCGAAATGGAGAGGCAGAGACTGGGTGGCACCGGCGCGGCGCATAGGCTGTGCAGCCACTTGCTTTGAAGTTATTAAATTTTCCAATGAATGGTTGGTACCTATAATCGACTTTGTATTTACCATCTTCAGTTGCCCACGATGATGCATCCCATATCGACCCATATACCCACATTGGTCTTAGAGGAAATGTTGCAACACTTTTTCTTGGATACCTTCTTATGGGCACATCATCAACAAAGAATCTGAAAATCCCACAAGATACAAAAGTATAATGAAACATATTTCATCACCCCAAATGAAATTTAATAAAACCAAACGAAATGCAATATTGAAGTGGGAATTAATAATTAATCCTATTATTTTCAATATTTAACACTGTAACATGGACCTTTTGATAATGTGACATTTTTGTACTACACTCTCTAAGTCAATCAAGCTATGGGCTAACATTTATGGTTGAAATGGTTACTATAGTGATGGTCTCGTAGATTGAATAATACTATAGAGAAAGTAAAGTCAAAATTTTACGCACTATATTATTATGTCTTGTTGAGTTATTGTGACAAATTCAACCGAACTTTATGTATCTGTACTTCATATGATATGACATAAATTTTAGGGAATACTTTAAGATCGATCAAAATTGAGATCTTTAGTTGTAAATATATAACTATTATCAGGAAAAAAAATTGTAAATAATATTATCTTACATGATTTCTTTGGGGCTCCACAAAATGGCATAATGATGGAAATTATTGGTCGGATCGAACCACAAGTGAAATTTCATCTCTCTCCCAATAATTCTACCATCCCCACTTCCTCGGATATACACATTGGTTTGCAAAGTATAAGGTTTTCCAAATGTTGTTCCAAGAAACTCAATATCCACTTCATCGTGATACCCTGGATGAGCTTCACTGTTTGAAAGCTGCAATCAAACAATTTTTCATTAATCAATACTCGATGAGCAACCGTAAAGTAACTCATTTTGAACTTTTAGACGATGCAATCCAAAAATGAAAATTTAATAACTAACAGGGAAAGTCTTACATAGAAAGCCGTGATCACGCCAGCTGTATAACCAGGTTGGAGCTTGATGGAGGTGCCAAAGTACCCGGATCGAAATGGTTTAACCGACTTGAACCCACTTCCTGTCACAGAAAAAAAGTTCATTCCAAATTGATAAACTGACAATAATCTCCAAATAAGGTTAAAATAAAAAAGGCAAGACCTGAGGTTCTATCAAGCCAAATAGTAATGCCATTATTGTCTGTACTCTGATGACCCGGACCCCATAAGTTTCTGTAACCCTTATAAAAGCTCATGGACCTGAACTTGGAACTTGGGTAATAACCCGGGGAGGGTGGCCAAGATCCCGCATTGGTTGAGGGAACAAAGAGGATGAGAACAAGTGGGAGAAAGAGGAGAGCCATGAAGGAGAAGGAACGGACTGAGGAGAGTGTTTTATGCATAGATTTGAGTGAGAGTTTTGGGGTACATAAATGCAGTGTGAGACAAGAGAGTGTGTACGTGAAGAGAAAGCATGGTAGTACAATTAGATATAAATAAATAAATAGAATATGCTACTTGTAGATAATGCGCTGTCTATGACATTGTTCACACCCTCACATGGAGGAAGGCCTACTTCGAATAAATTATATTTTATTTCAAGTGGAGTCCCTCCATGATAATAGGTAGACATCGTCATGATCATCCTAATGTACGAGTAATATAACCCTAAAAATATTGTGGGGCAAGATATCAAGGAGTTCTCATTGAGTGATATGTGATCAAGAATTAATAGGTTAATTTCTTGAAATGAATGGTTTTTAATTGATTTTTCAGGCTAAGAATCCATCCCATGAGATAAGGGAATCATATTTAAGCTGTCAAGTAATCATTATGTCAATTCTTGTAACTTGTTTTCATAATTCTTGTTTGGTGAATGTCAACATGGTCTCAAAAGTTTTCCTTCTAGCTGTTTAAGCTATAAGATCATTTGAATTTATATAATTTTTCTGGGTAAACAAAACCTGAATGGTCTCGAACTTTTAATGGACTCGCTTTATTGGATTAAAGGGGTTCACAATGTTAAGTTGAAGGATTAATGAAGTTCATTTTAAAGTATAAAGATGTTATTTATACAGTGTAAAAGCATTTCCAAGAAATCTCTATTTTTAAAAAAGTATATTCTATCATGTGAAGTGCATCTATAAATTTAGAGAGATAAAATTTTGAAGCAATCCAGCACTTTATATTTAACACTTAATTTACTATTCTCAAAAAATATTTATTATTTTTCTCTATCTTTTATTTTAATTAACTTTTCTTTAGATTATTTTATTATTTTTTTATATTGAAAATTGAAACACTTTGATTGTATTTAATTATAGAGAGTTAATTTGGAGAGTCAAACACACTCTCTAAATTAAAATATTAATTTAAAGTGTCTGTTGGAGTATGATTTCAAAGGTTAACTTTTTAAAATAGAAAGTATCTAATATTTAAAGAGTCTTTTAGAGATACTCTAAAGTTCGAGGATTATTAACTGCATGTTTGACTAGGTCTAAACATTATTAGCAAAACCCTTGCTTGATTTAATAAAAATCAATTCTTTTGGTAGATTTTTATAAAAATCGATAGAATGCATGGTTAAAAAGTTGTAGGTCTTATAAAATGTGTATTTAAAATTAACTATTGAATTTGACTATGAATTTAATTAAAACTTTTAGCTAGACCAAACAGAGGCTAAAAATGAGTAACGCTATTAAGCAACGTTTTTAGAATCGAAACGGTCGGTTCAACTGAAAATTGGACCAAAATTCAGTCCGATTATAATAAATTAACCTATTAATAAAAAAAGATCAAACAACTGAAAAATCAATCCATTAAATCGAAAATCGGGAACCATTGTGATTTCAACAATTGGATCGAATTCTAAAACTACTTTTTTAAAATTATATATAATAAAAAGGTTACCTAGATATGGCAACCCATTTACCCATTGAGCTCTTGTATCCATTTCTTGAGTCCTATAATTTATAAATTTCTAATGTGGGATTGAGAAAGTTTAATAAAGAACACTTTTTCAATGCACCATTAATGATTGACAAACTCTAATAAATCACTTATTCAATATTATTTACGATCACATGGTATATGACTGCAAAGTTAAATTATTCAATTCCTATAGATTGCTAAACATTTTTTAATCTTACAAATTACTTAGTAAAATTGGAATGAATTCTTAAGTGATCTAACAAATTTAAAACTAATAAGTTTTATACTCAAAAACACACATTTGTATTTATTTTGAATTGGTGGTATGAATATTTAATTATATATTATTGTCAAAATAAAACTAAAACACACACACACACACAACCCTCCGGTTTGATCCCGGTTGAAGCTTTTGACCATTGATCTTTTCTCTTTTTCGAGTTCATGCATGGGCCGGATTTTAAAACATTGCTATTTAGTATCATTATTGTTTAACGTCAATCCAAGTGGCTATACTAAGGACACTAAATTTTAGGTTAATTAAATAAAAGTAATAATAACTCATTTAACTCGTATGCGGACAACTATAATATGCTAACACCAATCTAGGTGATAATACCAGTGGCATTAAATTACAAGTTAATTATATACAAGTAATTATAACTCACTTAAATAAGATTTATGATATGCTGATATCTGAATAATACTATTTATCATTATGAAATTGGAACATCAATGATATATTAGTCTATATGAAATAATGTGATTTAACATTTAGTTCAATTTTTATTGAGAAAGTGGAAGGAGATGTGGTCTCAACTGAGAGAAATGTTAGGAATAATGAGTTGCCATATCATTGATATTTCATCATCATGATGATAAATAGCATTACTCCATCTAGATTGATGTCCAACAACATCTATTTTAGATAACATTATTCATTAAAATTTGAATGATTTCATTTTCTCACTCTCTCTCTCTCTCTCTCTCTCTCAAACTATTTTTTTCCTTTCTTTCTTTTTAAAGAATCACGTGGCATTACTCATACTACCCATCCCGAGCTGCACACGATGCCATCGGCCTACCCCACCTCACCTACACGCACGCACGCAGTGTGTGTATTCTTTGCGTGCAAATGACTCTCCACAATATGTTGGACTTCATCAACATGCATCTGTCTGAACCTTTAAAGCTACGATTTTCTGATTTTACTCCCACTTTGTGTAACTTTTACCCCTCTCATTTTTTCCTTTCAGTATTGTGTCGGATACTGAGAATTGAAGGACCAAATTGTGGGGCCTGATAAATCAAGGTTCAGAGTGATATTGTTTTCAAAGGCTGTAACCTTTGAGCATTTTTTCTAAATGCCGTGGGACACAGGTATCTTCGCAATTAATTACTTAGAAATATTGCATTACTGGTCCTCAACTTATTATCTTGATAGCAAATTAGTTTACATCTTTATGAAGCTATATTTTGCGTCCCAATTTGACTTGTGTCCTTAAATTTGAAGCAAAACATATTTCGTGGGACAAAATGATTAATTCAAGATTTGAATTCTTTGGTAATTAGAAGTGATTGTGCAACTATAATAAAATGTCATAGATCAACTTTCTACGGAGACAATATGTTGAAGATCATTAGAGCAATTTTCCCTTAATTAGTTTGATATTTTTTTTGAAAGATTGATTAGTTTGATAAATGAAATAATCATAATAATGTGTTTAAGATGTTGATTTGTTAATTAAATTTGTCCATATATTTATGACTTATGACCAATCTAATTAATGTTATATCATCTCACTTTGTTTTTCACTATTTCTCAATGAATTTGATTGGTGAGCTGGTTCTCACCAAGATTACAGAAAAATTTCGCAATAATTTATTGTGTGATTTTCAATTTCTCCAGGCGCGGCATAAAAAATAAATTCAAAAACTCTTTTAGGTCTTGCCAATATGCACATAATTTTTTTATATAGATAATTTTCACAAAAAAAAAAAAAAAAAAATGTAATTGGGCCATAACTGGCCTTACTCTAACTTTGATTTTATTTAGGGTTGTTGTGAAGATCGATAGAATTTTTGTAAGATCTCCCTTCATCCTTGAATGCCTATCATTTGGCTTTTTAGAGGGAATGCAAAATTGTTTTTCTTCCAACTTTTATGAGTAAAACATCTGACGAACAAAGAAATTGTTGCCACTAATTCCTCTATATATCAAGTTTAATAGAGGAACAAAATACTCCTCAAGTGTTACAATTTTCATGGCACATAGTGATGCAATAAATGCTATGAACTACTTCCCAAATATCAATAAATACGACAACTCGTGACCTACTGAATCGATTGTAACATTTTGTTCATATGACATGAAAAATCGTATGAGTTAAAGATAAAATTTAAATGAATATATGTAATACTTATTTAATTGCTTAAATATTTCGATGAGGTGATTAACTATGTATCTGAGTCAGTGATAAGACTCCTTACCAACATTTTTGAAAAACTTGCATGTGTCAATCCTTTTAATTATAATGATAAAGAAATTTATGATGGTCGCGTTGAGGACGAAATTTATACTTCTAAATTAGATGAGTAATTATACATCGAAAGAGGGTCTATAATTTTTGAGATTCCTCGCGTTTTGCCAGATAGAAAAAATTGACTTTTTGGCTGTGTTTTAGCTGCTTGTTTGCTACCATAGGTACATGGAATCTAATGCTTAATAGTAAGCAGATGTTCAAGAAAATCCTTGTTTAGATCAAAATAAAGGAAAAAATAAGAAATTTCACTGTTCTGTCGGCCACAGTATAAAATATAAATAAGTAGCCCCGAACAGATCTATGTGTTGGGGTGGACCCATATTATACTCAATTATTTTCTCGGAAAAAAAGGGAAAATAAAAGAACCTTTTCTGCTTATTTTTAAGCCTGAGATTGTTGAGATGGATAGAACATGAGCATTATCCTCTTAAGACATGTAAAGAATCTACTCAAATAGACTTATTTTTAATTCGATAGTTAATGACATATCTAAAAATGCTACTTCAAGATGGCCGTGTAAAAGAAATAATGAAATATAGAATTTGTTACATCGTGGCACATAAATGACAAAAAGGGTTTCATATATGCCAACATGACATTCAAATTCAATTGATTGGACCTATTTAATTAAGTAATTGCATTTTGGGTCTAGACAACATCGCATCTACAACTTATGTCCAAAGCATTGCCTCAACTGCTTATAACTAGAATCTTATCCTGCATCAGCTTCATCCCAACTACTTATCTTCAGAGTATCGTCCTTATCCAAAAGTCCACACATTATATGAATATTCATACATGAACTTGAAAGAGTATTTTGATACTAGTATCTTAGTATCATTACATATTACTGTTAGCACATGTATTATATAATTGCTATAAAGTACATATGTCATACACTGCTAACATGTCTTGAGATATGATACTATTTTCATCACAGTAAATACATTTGCCATGTTATCTTCATTTTCATTTTATTGTCGACATCAAATTACTTGCTTCACTATAGCACTACTACTACTACACTAAGTTGTGTAAGCATATGACCTGCTATGATATATGATATGTTCTCTGCATATTATATCCTAGAGAAATGTGATATGTCATTATTCAATTTACGATTATGAGTAATTTGAAGGGCAAATGGATCCCAATTTATTTTATATATGTACAATGGAGATATTGTAAGTGTTATACCCTATATTCAATCGATATGGATTGTAAACACTTTAAATATGTTTAATGCATTTATTTTTGGCAAAATCTATTATTTATTTAAATTAATATTCTGATAAATAATTTTAAATAATAGAGTCTAAAGATTCAAGTTTAAATGATTTGTTAATCACAAGGAGTTGTGATTATGAGATACAAATTACATATGATTGGATCTTGAATAATCCATGGTTGTAAGTAATAACGAGATACGGATATTGTTATTACGGATAAACCATCATGTGTGGCATTTCTCACTTGTAAAGTAAGTAGTCGATCTCACGAGCTAAAGTGTGGTGACACTTAAATGAACGCGTAGATGTTTTGTTATAGAACGAAATATTGGAGACCCACTAAGAGTTCCACATGGATAACTATCTGAGTGTCAGTGGTTAATCTCTAGCGTTCGTTAGTGAAATTGGTCTTTTGACTTGAGATTGTCATAGTGCTTTGTATGAGGACGGTCATGCTTTGACGGTGTTGGATGTTGCTCTGCCAAGGCAGCTAATATGGCATCGTTCGAGTATGTCAAGAACCATATGAAGGTTGTGAATGACGAATAGAGGATTCATCACTCTTAGATAGTAAGAGATTGTGATCTGCATTTCGTTCAATTAAGTCAATAACGAAATTATTGGTCAAGGTATACTCATAAGTCGAAAAATAGTTTTCGACTTATGTTGACTTAATAGTAGAATAAAAGATACGATCGATAATTGAGATTGACACATTTTCATATCTCATAATTGATCAGGTCATATTGACGAAGGGATTATAGTTTCATGGTAAACGAACAAGTTTGATTTTGTCACACCATATGACATTTTCCATCACATGTGTTGCTCTGATACATTGCTAGGTGCCAATTTCAGACAGTGAGCGTGAACTGGTGATAAATTAAAATGGTGTTTTAATTTATCAATTTTGATTAAATCAAAATAATATTTCATGTCGTTAAGTATCGTGATTGGGAACCTAATGGATCGTACACAAAAGAGAATTGAAAGATTGCAATTTGTCAATTAATTAATTTAACAATCGTTGGATAAATTAATTAATTGAGTTGATTATTTATAGGCTCGAATTAATTAAGTGGATTAAATAATTCACGGATCGAATTTAATTAAATGGATTAATTAAATATTGGACCGAATCAGACTCGTTTGGGCTTATATAAATACATGACTAGGGGGTTTTTAGTCTATAGAGAATCTCATAATTTCTTGTTAGCACAAAAGAAGAAAATCCTGACAGTTGCAATCTGTTCTCTGTGTGGAATTCATTAGAAACGAGACAATTTGACAGTTGTGGGAGGCAAATCCAAGTTGCTGGAACAAAGATAACGCAAAGGAGTTTGTAGATCTAAGAAAAGATATAACTTTTATCACAGTTCCTATCTAAATACAAAGATGAATCTTAGTGGGAATTGAAATTACTTTTGTTACTGTTGCGCATATTTAAGTAAATTCCCAACCGATATTATGTTGTATTACAGGTTGGTTTAATCCATATTACAGAGAATATGCTATTAAAATTTTGACAAATTATATGTGACATCTTTCAAGACAATCTATAAGTCCTTGCTAATTCAGGCCCGTACAGATATTTTCGAAACCGTTCATAAAGTCCTTATGTATTAAAGCAATTTATATTCTCGAAGTAATTTGTAAGATCTCACCTATTTAGCAACCTACATTTCAAAGTTTGATCTGCACATGAATGTACAACTGAGACTTGAGGGACAATTATAACACCTATATATTATTGCGTGGCATATACATGATGAAGAGGATTTCATATATGCCAACGTGGTATCGACATTCAATTGATTGGGCCTATTTAAGTAAGTAATTGCATCTTGGGTTTAGACTTGACCCATTAACTCATTTGGCCCATTAGCCCACTTGTCTATTATTATTTCTTTATATATATGTAAACTCACTTCACAAAAGGAATGTTCATTCTAACCCTAGCCAAATTCCTTCTCCCACTCTTGTATTTTTTTCTCTCGTTCAGTCGTTGACTTGACTGTCGGAGTGCAAACGATCATTGGATATTTTTCTTGATTGACGGTCTTTGCCTCCTAACGGGGTGTTCGAGTGTACAGGTGATGCCCACATGAAGTGGATGAAGTTAGGTTTTTGTTGACACATTTTTTGGAGTCAACAGATTTGTTGATATTTTTCTCTAGCTATAATTTTTTCTTACTTTTTGTCAACATTTTACACTCTCATTTGGAAGAGAGTGTAAGCATTACAAATTGATAGATATTGTTAGACAATTCTTTTAAAAAGTTAAAAAATATTTCTAAAATTAAGAAGTTGATTTTGAACATATTTGAATAATTTTCTAAAAGTGTATTGTATTGTTAGAAAAGCTTTAAAAGGAAACTTGTTTAATATAATTTTTTCAAGAAGCTTTTCTATAAGAAGTAAAAGTATACTGGTGATGCCCATGTGCAGGGGGTGAAGTCGGGATTTTGTTGGCACATTTCTTGGGGTCAACAGAATTCTCGATATTTTTCTCTAACTATAATTGTTTCTTACTTTTTGTCAACATTTTACTGTCTCATTTGGAAGAGAGTGTAAGCATTACAAATTGATAGATATCGTTAGACAATTCTTTTAAAAAGTTAAAAAAATATTTCTAAAATTAAGAAGTTGTTTTTGAACATATTTGAGTAATTTTCTAAAAGTTTATTGTATTGCTAAAAAAGCTTTAAAGAGGACAATTTTTTCAAGAAACTTTTCTTTAAGAAGCAAAAGTATAAATATTGTCAAACGAGCCTATGATAAATTTAACACCCGCATTCTTTTATTTAAAATGTACTTTTGATTTTAGTACACGGTCATAGGAGTATATTAAGTTGTACTTGCGACTTTGTTACTTATTTCTTAAAAATGGTTATAATATTTTTTAAGAGTGTTTGACATCCATTTTGTTGGAAAAATGAATTTTAGAACAGTAGATTGATGGAGAATGTGTCGATGAAAAAAATAGAATTTTTTTATTTACGTATAATATTATTTTAATGAAAAACGTGCATTTAAAAAGAAGAGAGAGAGAAATGTATTTTGATGAAATTGAGAATCAAACATTTCTCTCCAATAAAATTTATTTTTCTACAAAATAAAATTCAAACTAATTCTTTGAAAAAAAAAAAAAAACTTTTAAGCACATTTAAATATACTTATTTTTACCTTTCTTTGTCATTTTCACATCAAAAAAAAAAAAAAAAAAAAAAAAAAAAAAAAAACAAAAAAA
>NC_036259.1:6036296-6100590 GCF_002742605.1 Olea europaea var. sylvestris | reverse complement strand
AAAAAAAAAAAAACAAACCAAACTACATGAACCAAATTCCATGTCGCCACGAGTCTAAAATGCTAAGCCAAATTGTATGTCTTCATAAAACACATTAAAGTTTGATAAATCCCAAAGATGGTGAAAACAAAGCACATATTGTCTTGAGATGGTGACAAATGACAATATATATATTGGACAATTATTGGCCCTTACTAACATTAAACATTAACATTCTATCAGTCAATAAAATAATTTTCAATTATTAAAATAAATTATCGCATACAAAAATGTAGTTAGTAGACAAGATTAAAAAAAAAAAAAAAAGACTAAAATTTTGTACATTATGTTGACCTTCGAATCCGACAAGACCCAACTATCGACATATTTGAGCTCCTCTATTGCTTGCATATATGTTACTTGTACACTTGAATACTATGTTAGAATGTAGAAGATAGTAGCTTTGGAGGGATGCAACGATTGCATGCACTTTGACACTCAAGTTAGATGAAGGAGAATATTTAGGTGTGAAAAAGACAATGGATGAAAAAATGAGCGCCGAATATGAGATTTCTATTCTACCACTACAAGAATTTTATGTTTTCCCTACAAAATTTATTTGTGGGAAAAAATCTTTGTAGACAAAAATGAATTTTAGGGACATTTGTTGGACAAATATTGAGGGGATAGACTTTAGCCTACAAAATTTTGAAACTTGTGAGCAAAAGTTTTTCCCTACGAACCCTTTGGAGGCTAATACAATACGTCGGGTAAGTTTTCCCTCAACAAAATCATTCATCTGCTAAAGTTAATTTTGCCTACAAAAAGATTTCACTTTTCCCTACAAATTATGTTGTGGGCTAAATCTTGCTCTTCCCTACAAAAATTATTTTGTGTGTAAAGAATATTTGTAGGCTAAAATATATACATTTTTCCAACAATTAAAAATTTGTGACAACATGATACATATTATTTTGTAGGTTAAACCCTGATTTTCTCTACAAATAATTTTTCGTAGAAAATTATATTTGTAGGCTATTATGAAAGAATTCGTAGGGAGAAATTAAATTATTTTTATATATTTTTTATATTCTAGTAATTTTTTAACAACATTCAAAATAATATAAAGATACAAAAAAACAAAACAATAATTCAATTAAGACATGTAGTGTCAATCAATGTAATATTGAATCCAAAATATTTTAAGAAAATATAAATAAAAATCATTGAGTAAGTATGGTTACACCTGGACATAAAACATTCTTTGTATCTATTATTATGCATCTAAAAAACATAACTGTTCATCCTCGTAAATTAGATATTCAACTGATCCTCTCCAATGTTGTTCTCTTTGTCCTCATGAATAGCATCATTTTTTCTCAATGATGTTAATCTCTATTGACAATAGTGTAAATGATGTACCACGAAGCCAGGAACTTTACAACGTAACTGATGCATAGAGTGATGCCAAGACTACAGAATAGAATTGAATAGTTGCTTAACAACCTTTAGCTTGTTATGTATCCTTTGCTCCATATTCACTCGAGCAGCACATTCTGCTTCTAACTCCTCCATATTGCGTACATTGGAAGATGTCTTAATGTCTCAAAGGTAACCATCTTTCAGCCTACGAATTTGATGTCCGGGCTTTGCACTTAGAACGGACATCATGATATTAAGTCCAACCTTAGGATTATCTATAGGTATTCCTCCAAAGGGATATCTTCGGGAAGCTAGTGATCATTTACCTTCTTTACAAGATATTCATATTTTTTTACAAGCATCTCATCCTACAAACACAACCCATATATAATTAAAATATGCAAGAGATATAATATAGCTATACACCAGTAATATAGCACATGATAATCAATATAAAAGTTATAGCGTTGAGTCTTTCTTAAGTGTTGAGCCTTAGCTGCAGTATAAGTATAATATTTATTATTTCCTGCATAAGCGAACTCAAAGGTGTCGACTTCAGAAAACCTTGTATCGTCCTAATAGTTAACAATTATGTTTCAAACACTATATTCAAATTATTAGCAAAATTATTTACTTAAGTACATATTGATAACATATACATTCATTACCTTTATCATCTCTTTCACTACGTATGAGTAAGGATGTGAACCGATATGATGACTGTTCTTTCTGTTCAATTGGTTCATTATATCCATTGATGATGCTTTCTGCAAAGAAAAGAATATAGATATCACATAACAAAATTAGGAGTACAATGAATATGAAATCATGAGGCTAAAGCAAGATGAATGATTGAGTAAAGCATGAATACATACTCTGATATATGGGTGAAATATAGTAAAGTCCCTCTAACAAACAACAGACTTGATCACCACATAAAATGAAGTGACGCAATGGGGGAATAATTTCCATTAATTATTCCAAAAACCAGGAAATTTAACTATTCCAAAATCCATGCAATTTAAACATTCCAAAATAATTTTGTCATATCCATTAATTCCCTCACTTCCAAAAACCAATAAATCAACTTTCCACTTCCCACCATCTAAATCCCACAACATTCCAACTACTTCAATCAGTTTCCCAAAAGATAAGTTTCTACTAGAAAATACTGCATTTGGCCTAAATTCACAATGAAAGCTCTATTCAACATCCATCACAAAATAAGAAAATATTAATTGCAAGACAGACTAGAAATTCTGAATTGAAAACTATCATGCTTATTGTAACACTTATGGCTCCAACACTTTTAAGAATTCTATATGACTGGATGGATGTAAAAAATTGTGTAGTAGATGAAGGTCATGGAGTTAAGGGTCTTTCTCATATAGTCCTTCAAACATTACCTCAGCAATATATTTGTTCAACCTCCTCGAGAACATATCTCTACCAGCACTGTACTAACTAAGGAGTCCATTCCTGTCATCGACGTGTCAAACCCAAATGATCAAGTGGTGCTAGATATGATATGCAATGCAGTAGAGAAAAGAAGGTTTCTTTTAGATTAACAATCCTGGGATACAAATGATAGTGTTGGACAATATAAAGAAAGCAACTTGTAAGTTATGGGACAATCTTTTCTTCTCAAGCAGAGAACGCTCTAGAGTGGAAAGATTGGCTTAGCCTCTTCTATGTTTCTGATGAAGAGCTTGCTACATTTTTGTCTTCCATATGCAGGTTACACTATGAACTTTTGCTGCATCATTATCTAATACAAATGTTTCATATGTGTATGTCATCATGCAGTTTACATATTAACAGTAGCAAAGTCGGCCTTATATGAATCAACTTCAGTTTCTAGCTCCCAAAGAAAAAATTACTTAACCAACTTTTAACCCAAAAACAAGTAAAAAAGACATTAACTCCAAACAAAATTACAAATTTTCCAGTACATGTATTTGAAACATAATCCTGAATTGCTAGAGTATAAGAACCAAGTTACTAATAAGTTGAACTTCTCTCTTATCAAGATTATCATAACTAAAATCCCCACAACATAACAATACAATTCAAACAATAATAAATCAAAGGCCAAAAACAAGTATATTGAACTATAGTCGTGCTTTAGCTCATAATTTTTTCCAATTCCTTTTACTAAATCCTATATCTAATATACTTCAACTCTCTCTGAAAATCTAATGATAAAACAAGATCTATAATTCAACATTGACATATTTCAAGAAAGACGAAAACCGACAACCAAGATTGAATCGACCGATAGTAAAACTAAACCAAATCCGTTCATTCAAGACTTCAAATTCATCAGTTTAAATCAGAAAATAAATAGGATTGAAGGGCATACCTTGAAGACTGCTTGACGAAGAACACGAATCAATGAAATTAATTAGAACCTAAAGTAGGCCTACAAACCAGACTTAAGGACTTTATACCCTATAATCCGTGTTTCTACCAAGCGGAAGAAAAATAGATATTACAAAAGAAAATTACTAACGACATTAATATTCATAAAGCAATCCAAGGAAAAGTACAGAAGTATGAATTATATATCGATAAACCCAAAAATCTATAAATTACTTACCCATATTGTTTGTATTCAGAACAAATCACTAGCATTTCAAATTGTTGCTTCAAATCTCGTCTCTTCGTATTATTGAAGGTGTAGGTCGTTTCATCTTTACCTTGTATATGATCGAGATTCTTCTTCAATTAAAGAAAGCGAAAACGTTTCATCTTTACTTGTATATGAGATTATTCTTCAATTAAATAAAGAGGCACGGAGGGAAGATTTTTTTTGCCAAAATTTTCTGAAGGCAAAATTTTTGGAGTAGGAAAGACTTGGGTTCTGTGTATTTATGGGTTTTCTTAAATTTAAAAATATTGTTAACAAAAAAATAATTATCTTTTCTATAAATATATTTTTTTAGTTATCTTTTCGCTTCAAATTATATTTTGTAGGGACTAAAAATACAAATAGTAAAAAGAAAATTTTTCCGCTAATTATTAGCCTACAAACACTTTAATTACTTTTTTTGGCAAAAGATATAATTTTACCGTCCAATTTTTTTGTCGGGAAAAAATGCAATTTTTCGTGGGTACAAGTCTAAAATTTTGAAACAAACCATAGCCCTACGAAACATTATTTTTGTAGGAAAAAGTGAGTTTCTCCTACAAAATTTAATTTGTCTCCCAAAAATTTGTAGAAAGAGTATAACTTTCTTGTAGTGTACGTCAAGTTCAATTACCTTAGAGAGCGAGAGAAGATCGCAGAGCATTTTTAGGTGAAAAGGTCTTTCTAAATGCTTGATACATGGTCTTATCCTAACAGTTTACTTATCAATTGCAAGTGTGTAAATCCAGAGCCATCATAAGCCCTTGGTCTCCATAGCTTGAATTTAGTCTAAACAGTTGCATCATCTGCATATCAATTTGTATAGTGTACCTTCTGCAATTTGGCTTAGGCAGGACGAGGCAAATGTTTATCGCTTCAAGTAACAACTATTATGGTCAAGGTACCTAACGACATGGCCTAATCATCTCAAAAATGCCTGTTGAAGAGGCAATGTGAAGCAGAGTTCTAATCTTGCTCGAGTTTTTGCTTCTGGCTGTCAAATGTTTTCTGCCTCATAAACCTATGCAACACATTGTAAGCATGCTGAATCTAGTACTATAGAGTTAAGACCCTTGTACAGGGTGGTTTGTCAGATAGGAAGTCCAGTAGCAGCACTGTATTGGATGTTGAACAAAAAAATAGACTTAAACAGACTAATACAATGCTGTCACCTGTCATTTTGTCTAATTGCCTAGCAAATCCACATGTAGCATGATTCTGTACCATATACTCGATTGGGAAAGAAAAATGTTATATTCTTGTTTCTTGATTAGGCTAGGTTTCTCGACTGTCTAATTAATGAACTACGCTTTTTCACAAACACACATCCATTTGTTGCATAAATCATTGAAAAGGAACATGTTCAGTAGATTTAATGTGAATTATTTTGTCTGTTCATCATCTTAAGTAGATAGTAATTAGTTGACCACAAAATAATAGAATATCTGAGGGAACTGGAGTGTTGAACTGTATTAGATAGGCAATGTTTTTGAGGTTTCCAAAGGAACTAAAACAATAATTAACAAGACCAAATTTTAAATTCATTACACCTTAGTCCTTAATTTTCATTTTCCATTGATAAATGCCAATTTTTCTTTTCTTTCCACGGGTGTTTTTATACATCTAGCATTCGTTCAACATAATTTATTTGAATTCTTTTTTTTTTTTTCAAATCCATTTTCATCACACAGTGTCCCGATAAAATAATTTTAGAGTTATGTTACACGTACAGTAGATTGTCCATAATGGTGTCCACCCATTTCACATAGAGGGGACCCACTTCAAATATAATAAAATTTATTCGAAGTGAGTCCTCTCCATGTGAACGGGATGGATACCGTTATGGATATCGTATTATATACAGTAGCATCTTCCATAATTTTATAGGGCAACTTACAAAAATATCTTTATAATTATGTCTTTTCAAAAATTATATGAAATTTTTTGGAAGTAAAAAATACTGTATAAAATTAAACACTGTCACTTTTTTATAAAAATTGTCGGTTTTTTTTTTATATTTTATTTTTAAGTGACACAATGTCACTTTTAAAAGTTTAGTATCACTTTTTTAGTGAAAAATTACATACAATGTCACTTTTATTAAAAAATGATGTTTGTCAATAAAAAAATGATAGAAATTTTAAAAAAGTGATTGAAAAAATTGACAAAAACTACAAAAAAAGTGACAATTACTAAAAAAAAGCAACAAAAATTCAAAAAAAGTGATAGAAATTAAAAAAGGGTGACAATTTAAAAAAGAACGCAAATTAGAAAAAGTTACACAGATTCAAAAAAGTGACAATTACTAAAAAAGTGAAAGAAATTCAAAAAAAGTGATAAATTTAAAAAAAAAAAGTTACACAAATTCAAAACAAGGGACAAAAAAAAGTGACAAACACTCAAAAATTTACAAAATAAATAAATAAATAAAAAGCGACAGACATTCAAAAAGTGATGAAATTCAAAAAGGGTGACTAATAATAAAAAAAAGTGACAAACACTCATTGAATAATTAGTATGGAAGATTAAGCAAAATTAGCCAAAATGCTCAACATTTTTTAACACCAACTTGTGTAAGTCATGAAAGCACCCTTAAACTTCTATCTAGATTGTAATTACGCTGGGGAACCAGTGATAGTTTGGATGATTAAGCTAGCCAAAAGTTTAATTCATACAGTGTCATTAACACAACACAATTTAGTCATCAGTTAGCTCGTTGGTGGGTTCTATACTTATGCGATGATAGATAAATAGTGATAAATTAGCCAAAACTAACTTAATATTTTGTAGGAGCTACAATAAATCGAAGTTTTTTTGTTGCTACTGGGGATTATAGATGCAGCAGCTGCAACTACCAACATTAACATTAGAACAAATATTGTAGAAGCAAGTCGGTAATAAACATTTTGTTCATTAATATATCATAAAATGGAAAACCCTTTTTCTAGAGAAGGGCAGGAGAAAGTTTTGAATGCACTTACTCAGAATCTCAGACAAAACTTAGAAAATTGCTTTTGCGATTCCCAATTGAGAACGGTACTGGCTAGGAAATAAGAGATCCATTACGATCCTCACTTCCTTCAACGTCATTCCCCCAAATCCCATTGCCACTTCTTCTCCATGCAACCAACACAATCTCCGTTCCTCATCTTTCTCCATTGCCATCTATATTACCAACAGATCCAACCCTAAGCACAAACCCAAGCCATTTACTACTACATCTCTACTTCTATTTGCTGTTCGGTGAGACAGTCGAAGAAAGTTGAGGCACTATGTCAAACTAACATCGAAGCTGGTGGACTGGTGATTCGAGGACATTTTAATGATAGCAGAGAGCGTGATGGTTTTGGGGTTTATGGGTAGAGAATTTGTTGGTTGGCTAAATGTGACCAGAGAAAATTTATGGATGAAGGCAGAGATTTTGGAGAAACTAACTGATATAGTTTGATCAGTTTGGGGTTTTATAAACATATTAATTACGGTTATAATCATTTTTAGAGTATAAATCTAATTTGATATTTTTTTTAGAGTAGCGAGTCTAATTTACTCATTTTTATACGTGAACCCATAATTTTCTTTACTGTTTAACTACACGTTCTAAAAAGATAACTTTTACCTTAAAATCTCTTCCAAACAAACTCTTATTCTTGAGACATGCATTTTGTGGTCCAGTGAAATCGATCCAAATTGCATGCATGCATGCATTTAAGGATCAAATGAATTAAATGATGAGCCACTTAGTTATGAAGATATTAAAATCCTACTCGAACCATTCTTTAAAAACAATATTTTTAAATAATGATTTGATATCATTTCAATTAGGGAAATGCTATATGTATCAAATCATTTACCAAATGGATGATCGAACTGACAAGTGTCACGCTCTTATTAGAGTGGACAAGCGCCCCTTCAATAGGGAGCACCACTTGTCAATTCGGTCAAAAATTAGGTAAGACATTTGGTACAAATAAATTAATTCTTTCAATTATACATTCTTCAATAAAATAATATTATACGAAAATCTAAAACTTTTTCTCATTTTTTAACCACATATTTTTTATCAATTTACCATTCCAAAATAGATTCTTTTAAAATAACGTGGTTAAAACACACACTAAAATGTCATGTTTTCAACACCGTTCATAAGTTTTTGAAATACTATTGTTATAATGAAATTATTAACATATGGTTGGTGGTAGTCAAATTAGGAAACTCAAAACATTTTCCCTTTATATGGTATTTTTGTTTTTTGTTTTTGTTTTTAATTGGGTTTAATTAATTGAACATGATGAGACCATTTTGCTCTTTTATTAATTGTCAAATAAAGGTTAATCTTTTATTTTTTTTGGTCAACCAACAGTTCTTTGGAAGGTTTTTGTACAAATGACCTCTCATTGTCTATTAAATTTAAGGTTTGGGACTTTGCACACAAAAATGAAAGGTTTAGGAAAGGGAAGGAGCCAGACATTTTCTATTGTGGGGTCAAAAATGAAGAAGACGCTCGAGTGAAATTCTAATGCTCCAAGGACGATAGGCTTCCGTCATTGGTGCTAAGCGTCTTCTTCTGGTCTTGTTTAGCGCCCTAATGGCAATTTACAACAGTGCAATGCATATTACAAAATTAAATCAACTCACAACACTAAGTAACAAAAACTCAAGTTACAACACAAACCCCAATGATGAGAAACAAATTTGGATGAAAAAGGTTTAAAGGAAAAAAGAAGAGGAAATCAAATATAAACACTAAACCTATAATTTCAAACATTCCGCTAAAGTCAATTGCAACGTCAAAATTTCATATCGTCAATCACGAATAATAACATCAAAAAGTAAAAGGAGAGAAAATCAAATATAAAACCATTACATAAAAACGAGCAAAACTTATATGCCAATAAACTTAGATATATTTTGACAGCATTATTTCAAAGTAAATAATGAACAAAATCTAATTTTTATTGTTAACAAACCTCAATTTTAACCAACAAAAACTTTTATTTTTGCCCATGTAAACTTTACATCAAGTTCATTTCAACTCTAGAAATCAATCAATGCCAATTTATAGTAAGTATGAAAAACATAACTTTCAAATTCCAATTCGACAATAGTAGAAAAAAAAATTCAAATAAATAATCAAAACACGTTTAGATTTTTAGGGGAATTAAAAAACGAATTTAGTCTAAACAGTTGCATCATCTGCATATCAATTTGTATAGTGTACCTTCTGCAATTTGGCTTAGGCAGGACGAGGCAATTGTTTATCGCTTCAAGTAACAACTATTGTGGTCAAGGTACCTAACGACAGGGCCTAATCATCTCAAAAATGCCTGTTGAAGAGGCAATGTGAAGCAGAGTTCTAATCTTGCTCGAGTTTTTGCTTCTGGCTGTCAAATGTTGTCTGCCTCATAAACCTATGCAACACATTGTAAGCATGCTGAATCTAGTACTATAGAGTTAAGACCCTTGTGCAGGGTGGTTTGTCAGATAGGAAGTCCAGTAGCAGCACTGTATTGGATGTTGAACAAAAAAATAGACTTAAACAGACCAATACAATGCTGTCACCTGTCATTTTGTCTAATTGCCTAGCAAATCCACATGTAGCATGATTCTGTACCACATACTCGATTGGGAAAGAAAAATGTTATATTCTTGTTTCTTGATTAGGCTAGGTTTCTCGACTGTCTAATTAATGAACTACGCTTTTTCACAAACACGCATCCATTTGTTGCATAAATCATTGAAAAGGAACATGTTCAGTAGATTTAATGTGAATTATTTTGTCTGTTCATCATCTTAAGTAGATAGTAATTAGTTGACCACAAAATAATAGAATATCTGAGGGAACTGGGGTGTTGAACTGTATTAGATAGGCAATGTTTTTGAGGTTTCCAAAGGAACTAAAACAATAATTAACAAGACCAAATTTTAAATTCATTACACCTTAGTCCTTAATTTTCATTTTCCATTGATAAATGCCAATTTTTCTTTTTTTTCCACGGTGTTTTTATACATCTAGCATTCGTTCAACATAATTTATTTGAATTCTTTTTTTTTTTTTCAAATCCATTTTCATCACACAGTGACCCAATAAAATAATTTTAGAGTTATGTTACACGTACAGTAGAGTGTCCATAATGGTGTCCACCCATTTCACATAGAGGGGACCCACTTTAAATAAAATAAAATTTATTCAAAGTGAGTCCTCTCCATGTGAACGGGATGGATACCGTTATGGATATCGTATTATGTACAGTAGCATCTTCCATAATTTTATAGGGCAACTTACAAAAATACCTTTATAATTATGTCTTTTCAAAAATTATATGAAATTTTTTGGAAGTAAAAAATACTATATAAAATTAAATACTGTCACATTTTTATAAAAATTGAAGTGTTTTTTTTTTTTTAAGTGACACAATGTCACTTTTAAAAGTTTAGTATCACTTTTTTAGTGAAAAATTACATACATTGTCACTTTTATTAAAAAAGGATGTTTGCAAATAAAAAATGATAGAAATTTCAAAAAAGTGATTGAAAAAAGTGACAAACACAAAATAAAAAAAAAAGTGATAAAAATTCAAAAAAAGTGACAATTACTAAAAAAAGGCAACAAAAATTCAAAAAAGTGATAGAAATTTAAAAAGAGCGACAATTTAAAAAAGAACCCAAATTAGAAAAAGTTACACAGATTCAAAAAAGTAACAATTACTAAAAAGTGACAGAAATTCAAAAAGAGTGATAAATTAAAAAAAAAAAAGTTACACAAATTCAAAACAAAGGACAAAAAAAAAAAAAAGTGACCAACAATCAAAAATTGACAAAATAAATAAATAAATAAAAAGCGACAAACATTCAAAAAGTGATGAAATTCAAAAAGGGTGACTAATAATAAAAAAAAAGTGACAAACACTCATTGAATAATTAGTATGGAAGATTAAGCAAAATTAGCCAAAATGCTCAACATTTTTTAACACCAACTTGTGTAAGTCATGAAAGCACCCTTAAACTTCTATCTAATTTGTAATTACGCTGGGGATTGGGGAACCAGTGATAGTTTGGATGATTAAGCTAGCCAAAAGTTTAATTCATACGGTGTCATTAACAAAACACAATTTAGTCATCAGTTAGCTCGTTGGTGGGTTCTATACTTATGCGATGATAGATAAATAGTGATAACTTAGCCAAAACTAACTTAATATTTTGTAGGAGCTACAATAAATCGAAGTTTTTTGTTGCTACTGGGGATTATAGATGTAGCAGCTGCAACTACCAACATTCACATTAGAACAAATATTGTAGAAGCAAGTCGGTAATAAACATTTTGTTCATTAATATATCATAAAAGGGATACTCCTATTTCTAGAGAAGGGCAGGAGAAAGTTTTGAATGCACTCACTCAGAATCTCAGACAAAAGTTAGAAAATTGCTTTTGCGATTCCCAATTGAAAACGGTACTGGCCTGGAAATAAGAGATCCATTATGATCCTCACTTCCTTCAACGTCATTCCCCCAAATCCCATAGCCGGTTCTTCTCCATGCAACAATCTCCATTCCTCCTCTTTCTCCATTGCCATCTATATTACCAACAGATCCAACCCTAAGCGCAAACCCAAGCCATTTACTACTACATCTCTACTTCTATTTGCTGTTCGGTGAGACAGTCGAAGAAAGTTGAGGCACTATGTCAAACTAACATCGAAGCTGGTGGACTGGAGATTTGAGGACATTTTAATGATAGCAGAGAGCATGATGGTTTTGGGGTTTACGGGTAGAGAATTTGTTGGTTTGCTAAATGTGACTAGAGAAAATTTATAGATGAAGGTAGAGATTTTTGAGAAACTAACTGATATAGTTTGATCAGTTTGGAGTTTTATAAATGTATTAATTACGGTTATAATCATTTTTAGAGTATAAATCTAATTTGATATTTTTTTTAGAGTAGTGAGTCTAATTTACTCAATTTTATATGTGAATCCATAATTTTCTTTACTGTTTAACTACACGTTCTAAAAAGATAACTTTTACCTTAAAATCTCTTCCAAACAAACTCTTATTCTTGAGACATGCATTTTGTGGTCCAGTGAAATTGATCCAAAGTGCATGCATGCTTTAAGGATCAAACGAATTAAATGATGAGCCACTTAGTTATGACAATATTAAAATCCTATTTGAACCACATTCTTTAAAAAATTATTTTTAAACAGTGATTTGACATCATTTCAACTATACATTCTTCAATAAATTAATATTACACGTAAATCTAAAACTTTTTCTCATTTTTTAACTGCACATTTTTTTATCAATTTACTATTCCAAAATAGATTCTTTTAAAATAATGTGGTTAAAACACACACTAAAATCTCATGTTTTCGACACCGTACATAAGTTTTTGAAATACTATTGTTATAATGAAATGATTAACATATGGCTGGTGGTAGTCAAATTAGGAAACTCAAAACATTTTCCCTATATATGGTATTTTTGTTTTATTTTTAATTGGGTTTAATTAATTAAACATGATGAGACCATTTTGCTCTTTTATTAATTGTCAAATAAAGGTTAATCTTTTAATTTTTGGTCAACCAACAGTTCTTTGGAAGGTTTTTGTACAAATGACCTCTCATTGTCTATTAAATTTAAGGTTTGGGACTTTGCACGCAAAAATGAAAGGTTTAGGAAATGGAAGGAGCCAGACATTTTCTATTGTGGGGTCAAAAATGAAGAAAACGCTCGAGTGAAATTCTGATGCTCCAAGTACGATAGGCTTCCGTCATTGGTGCTAAGCGTCTTCTTCTGGTCTTGTTTAGCACCCTAATGGCAATTTACAACAGTGCAATGCATATTACAAAATTAAATCAACTCGCAACACTAAGTAACAAAAACTCAAGTTACAACACAAACCCCAATGATGAGAAACAAATTTGGATGAAAAAGGTTTAAAGGAAAAAAGAAGAGGAAATCAAATATAAACACTAAACCTATAATTTCAAACATTCTGCTAAAATCAATTGCAACGTCAAAATTTCATATCGTCAATCATGAATAATAACATAGAAAAGTAAAAGGAGAGAAAATCAAATATAAAACCATTACATAAAAACGAACAAAACTTATATGCCAATAAACTTAGATATATTTTGACAGCATTATTTCAAAGTAAATAATGAACAAAATCTAATTTTTATTGTTAACAAACCTCAATTTTAACCAACAAAAACTTTTATTTTTGCCCATGCAAACTTTACATCAAGTTCATTTCAACTCTAGAAATCAATCGATGCCAATTTATAGTAAGTATGAAAAACATAACTTTCAAATTCCAATTCGACAATAGTAGAAAAAAAAATTCAAAGAAATAATCAAAACACGTTTAGATTTTTAGGGGAATTAAAAAATATAGAATTAAATTTGATTATAATGAAAATTAGAGCAAGAAAGAAAGAGAAATTGACATGGGTTTGAAGAAGTTGAGATGAAGTGTTTTTTCCTCACCCAAAGTCTTCACGGTCTATGTTTTGTCTATTGATTTTTGAGAAAAAAAAATTCAAAATATCAAAAAATTTGTGGGGTGAACCATGGGTCCATCCATGGTTTAGGACCTCAAGACACTTTTTTGAGACACTTTTTTGAACAACTTTGAATGCAATTTAACCTATATTACATGCTAAATGGAGCTCCCTGCTTTTCTCGTGTGCTATAAAACGTTTGCTCCTTTCTAGTTTTACTATAATGTATGTGCATAAATAGGAGTACAAAATACTCCTTTCATGTTCAAACCTCACCCAAAGTCTTCACGGTCTATGTTTTGTCTATTGATTTTTGAGAAAAAAAAATTCAAAATATCAAAAAATTTGTGGGGTCAACCATGGGTCCATCCATGGTTTAGGACCTCAAGACACTTTTTTGAACAACTTTGAATGCAATTTAACCTATATTACATGCTAAATGGAGCTCCCTGCTTTCTCGTGTGCTATAAAACGTTTGCTCCTTTCTAGTTTTACTATAATGTATGTGCATAAATAGGAGTACAAAATACTCCTTTCATGTTCAAACTAGAGGATAAAAACATAACACGAAAAAAAAAAAGGGTAAATTAATCATTTTCAATAAAAAAATCAACTATTTAAAACTTTTATTTTACCTCAAAACATAAAAAATTATACATGTGATTCAGATAATAGTTGTTTGGGAGAAATTATAATGAGATTATAATGAAAAAATTAATGTATCTCAAGAAATATGTGAATAATAAATGTATAGCAATTGGGAATGTATAATTAAAATTAATGTTAACTTTAACTTCAAATTATAAGGAATTTATAATTTTTTTTTCAATACATGTCCTATAGTTGAATAACAATAAGAATAATATGTCGAACATTCTTATAAAATTATATAAAATATAAACCCATTAATATGTTCATAGTCCAAAAGATGGGGAATTTTTATAAGTGTGGCTTCAACTACACATTCTACGCAATGCTCGCAGGCCTGAATCATTAGTAATAGGAAAATTAAGGTTTCAAACTTTGGAAATAATGTATGTCCGTCTTCAATCAATTTACGTATGTCTCCAAATTTTCCTTTTGATGGATATTGAAATATGAAATACGAAATTTAAATATCATGATCTGCATCTTATGTAATTTTTCTTTTTCTTCTCGATTAAAATTGAAAAATATTACTTTATCAATTCTAGTTCAGAAAAGATATTTTTAGATTTCTTTTTGTTTATTTGCCTAAAAAGCTAATTTTTGTACAATCGTTTACTTTCTTTATTATATCATTTTTTGGAAAAGTATGTACCTATATATAATAAACACATTTCAAAACTAACAAACTCTATAAAACTTTACAAAAATCATGTGATAAATAAATTTATTAAATTTTTAATTATAACATAGTATAATTAATCACACTAAATTTCAAATTCAAGCCCTTCTCTTTAGCTTTCTATTTTCTATCTTCTCCCTACGCTTTCAACCCATCGGAGGCTGCCATCGGCTCTGACGACCTCTCCGACGACTGCTTCGACGATTGCTCTGACTACCACTCTGAATATTGCTTCGACAACCACTCCAACGATTGCTCCGACTCTGGAGATAGAAAAATCTCCCAAAATTGAAACAATCTCTCTCTCTCTCTCTATACTCTACTGTAGAAAAATATTCAAAAATTTAGTTACAATTGATTTATTGTTCACGACTATACTTGTGTTTTATGTGACTATTTGTGAGCAAATTTGTTTTTGCTACGATTATATGTGATCGACTAAATTATAACTGTATTTAACCAATTCATTGACATATGTTATTCGTGATTAACTGTAATTAAATTTGTCTTTGATGTGACTAACTGTGACCAAATTTATATTTAGTATGTCTGTCAATGACTAGGTCAATCTTAAATATGAGTAATTCACAAACGGTCACAATCAACAAAAAATTGATCACAAACAGTCACAAGAAACACATACCCACTACTATCACAGTCTCAACCTGTTCCACCATAATCACAGCCACCACCGCCATAAACAAACAGCATGCACTACCACCACCAGCTTCACACAAACAACAAAAAACTTACCCCAAGTTTTCTAGCACCAGATCGTGAACAAATTTCCCTAAATCGCAACCAACAAAACTTCGGTACCAGATTGCGACAAAATTTCCACAGATCTCCCATCATTCGCCGCTATAGCAGCGGAGCTTACATTACTTGCAAAACCATACTCCAACAACCACTCCCTTTCATCGACAGCCACCTTTTTCACCAGTAGCCATTCCCACAACTGTCGACTCCTCACCGACACCCACGCAGCAACCGTACACTGCCTTTGATTGGAGATGTTGCGGTGCCCGACTCTCTTTGTGCCATTGAGCCACTGCTTCTCACAGTGACTTTGCAGCACCCCGATGCTATTGGCGGTGAGCTTGAGATAACTCACCCGCCTGTGGCCAAAGCAGCGCTGACAACCAAAGAAGAGGGTGAATAAAGGTTTGGTGATTATAGTTTTCCCACGGTTGTGACAAAAGATGAAAGAATGAAGTGGAGAGAGAAGTTAGATGAGAGAGGAGAAAATTCATTCAGGTTTTGGGTGGGTGGGGTATAGTGGATATGTATATTTATTTAATGTTATAATATAATTATTAATATTAAAAATTTAAATTATCACCTCATTTTTTAATAAAAAACTTTTTTAATAAAAAACTTTTACACTTTATTTTTGAATTAAAAAGGTGAAATGCATGTGTTTCAAAGGTGGATGGAAGGCGCTGGTTAAGGATGACAATTTGAACCGTTAAAATCGAAAATCACGGTTAACCAAACCAAATGGGACGAAAAAAATCGAATCGATAGTGCAATGAAGTGGATATAGTATTTGATTTTAATGAACCAGTTCGGGACGGTGTGGGTATGATATTTATGCTGTTGAATTGAAACCGAACTGATTACCCGCTTAAAAAAATCATTCTTTTATTAGGGATGACAAGATTTAGTAAAGAGAAAATTGAGAAAGATATACATTTTTTTATTTAAATCTTAGTTAAAACCATTCTGGATTAGATAGTATCGTTGTATTCTCTACTTACATTTCTTATTTACTATATAGGAATCAATTTTAAGTGCTGACCTATGCTAATAAGAGTTGTGAGGAAGAGTGATAATTGAATATGAGTTAAGGTTGAAGAGCATGAATCAAGTAACTACAATGCACAAGAATCAAGAATGAATGAAAAGTTTAGTATTGTTATATTTATAATATTGTTTGTTAAATTTGTATTTTACAATTGGAATTTGTAATAATGTTTGCATTTTCGTTTGGAATAGTATTTTTGTTTTCATTGACTCTCTTTTTATAAATTGTTTTATATCAATTTGACAGATGAACCTATAAAAAAAAATTATTTTCGTGATTATTAACCGAATCAAGTCGAGCCGAATCGAGATACGAACCGAACCAATTTACGTGGTTATGGTGCGGTTATGATATGGCAAAAAATTTGACGATTCGATTATAATTTTGGCCGAACCGAACCGAAACCGAACCGTTGTCATCCCTAGAGCTGGTCCAATCCTCAGCCAATATCCATTTCTAAACAAACCCCTCCCTCCCCCACCTTTTTTTCTATTGTTTTATGATTTTTTTGTCTTTTTATTATTTCGTTGTAGAGTGATGAATGATTAATAATTTTGTTAAGATTTTAATTGTTGGGTTGAAAGATTACAAAGAAAATTATTATATTTGTATGTTATACAATTAAATAATTTTCTTCTTTAATTTTTGAAATTATTTTATTTAACTTCTAGATGAGGTTCAAATGATTAAACAATTTAAACAACAAAAATATATAAAGTAGAAAGTAAAACATGAACTGAAGAAAATGAATTTCAATAAACTATTGCCCTAAGGCAACAAAACCAAAGTCCTTTGAGCTTCTGTCACCGTAAGTAATCATAGTGTGAAAACCAAAACCAAAGCATCCAAGGAGTATAGATTGGTGCACTCAGATGGTAATCACTCAAAATCACAGAAGATCGTCCTTAAAATCACTACGAAGAGTTCACTCAAGAACAAATTAGAACCCTTGAGACGAAAGCTCAAGAGCCAGTGAGAGAGAAAAATTAGATTTATGTATACATTTAACACTAGGAGAAAGGCTTAAATGGAAGTCACCTGAAGGTTAACCAATCCAACGATAAGTGAGGTTAACACATGGCAAGATCACAAGCCTTCAATTCCATAAGGAAAAATGCATTCCACAAAAACACGTTCAAAACTTTTCAGCCGGGTTTAAAAAACAACATTTTTGAGTTATGCATCATTGTGCCACCCTTTATATTTTATAATGTTTTTACTTGCTCTATCAATTGTATTTTTACTCCACACTTGATATTGTAAAGTCTTCATCTTTGTTACTTTTTGGCTAATATTTAGAATCATGCTCCTCAATTTTACTTTACCACACAGCTAGTTGCTATCACGTGACATGTCACTGACTTTTTCATTTATATGCGAATTATTATCATTAATAGTTTCTATTTAATTGAAATTATTGAATTTTTATTTTGCAGCTTATTTATATATAAATTTTACTACATTAATTTTGTTTAAATATTTGCCATACTTGACAAAAATCCTGGATCCGAATTCTTTATTTATTTGTACATTTTAACTTGTTAATTTTTAAAATAAGTGGAAATTAGATTAGATGTCAAATTTTAGGTTTGCATTTACAAAAAATGTCACTTTTTTAAAGTCACCGCAAAATTATCAATTTTGGACATTCTTGCCCCTCTAAATGATTTTAATACCTAACATGTCCTTCATTAAATGAGATTTGACTAGATAATAGAATGGTACAAAAAGTGTGCAGATGGCAGGGAAGAAATCAAGTGCATTTGGCAATTTTTTTTTTTTTCAAAAAAAGGCTGAAACATAAGACAAAAGTAAGAAAAACAAACCATTTCTTCCATTCAAAACGTCTACCGCAAAATAATAATAATAATAAAAAATAAATCCTAAACCCACTCGCCTCACTCATTCGATTTGCCCACCCCACTGAAGTTGTTGTTGATAATCAACGTGAAAATGTCCATCGCCAACGAAGACCACAAAAAATACAATCGTAATTTATCATTCAAGTACTCAATTAACTGTGTGGGTGGAATATAAGAATTTGGCTTGGGTCGCAGCCGAAGTAATCGATTTTTTTGATAAACAAGTTCAACTCTTGACAGTCTCCAGTAGAAAGGTGATTTCTTTTGAATCTTTATTGTTTTGAAAAGAAAGAAAGAAAAAAGAATTGGTTTTAATTTGAATTTTTTTGGCTAGTTACTTTTGAATTTTTTTGGCCAGTTAAATCACTAGCACGTCTTATGGGATCAGAACCTCGTTAAGCGATATTAGGTCTTCTTTGAGCTCCCCAAGGGGGCATGATGTTACAAATAGAACATTGCTATATTCAAAGGATTACAATAAGGATATAGTAACACCTATTAAGTCTAAGTTGCTGAGATTATCAATAGAGGCATTGTTATGCTTCAGGGGTTACGATAAGGATGTGATAACGCCTCTTGACCGAATGAGTTGTCGATGAAAGCACTCTAGAAATGTCGTTTGCTAACTCTACATGGATTTGTTTGTTCGGTAGTCATGTATGCTTGGGCAATGATTATGAAGGACGCTGCTTTCTGAGGTTGATCAATTTTATTAGTCACTGCTCTCGTAATAGAGTTTACACATTGTAAGCTTTGTGAACGAAATATGCAACGAGCTATGTCTAAACTCGTGATAGAAAAAGGTGAAAGATAGTCTAATAGACTCCTGTCGAAGGGTGCAAAAATTGTTCCATTATGAAACTAAAAGAATGCTGAAGAATTTATTCATGTGAGAACATGTTTTTATTCTTGGCTAGGATAGCCCATAAGATTGAAATCTCGTTTAGCAGAATAATATCCTTTGAAAGGTTGGAAACGATTTTATACTCCACTAACTGATGGAATGCCCTTTCACTCGTTGATTGATGCCAAATGTATTTTTGATGAGGGAAACATTTGTCCGGTGCATATTATTCAAAAATCATTTTCAATTATATATTTTTTTTTCTTTATGTTTTAACCATATATACTTAAAAAAGAAGTTAATTTTGACTTCGAATAATCTCTTCCGAACACATTTTGGTGGATCAAAAAATATCAACGTTGACGTAGATATGACGAATGATTGGATTTGTACCAATTCTTTCTTTGGCTTCTATGAAATTGCTTTGGGAGGTTGTGGAATCATATTGGATTTTGCATCCAAATATCTTATACTCCGTTTATGAATTGATTTATAAATTCAGTTAAAATCAAATATTAATTTTAATTACATATTTATAAATTACTATACATTCATTATCTACATATTTCATACAATTAATTGCTATTCATCTTTATAAATTTGCCAGTTTAGGTTGTGCTGAGAAACAAACTCCGCAAAACTTTAGGAGCTGTTCTCTTTACTGTTTTCATCCCATTTTCTATTTTTTATTTTTCAAAGTAGTGAAAACACATTTTCTTTCTCCTTTTCAAAAATAAATTTTGGAAAAAAAAATGGCTTGAAAACTCAAAACATCAAAAAGATGTTTTGCGTATTTTCAAGACAAACACACGCCTGGAATGAAAACACAGTAGACAACCATTTCCATTTCCCCAGCTTTCTTCTACTAAAACAATGGAGCTGCCACTTTCCAACCCTCTAAACTTCGACCAACCTCCTCAAAAACCATCGGATTTACGTAGGCTGTTCTCTTTACTGTTTTCATCCCATTTTCTATTTTTTATTTTTCAAAGTAGTGAAAACACATTTTCTTTCTCCTTTTCAAAAATAAATTTTTGGAAAAAAAAAAAGGCTTGAAAACTCAAAACATCAAAAAGATGTTTTGCGTATTTTCAAGACAAACACACGCCTGGAATGAAAACACAGAAGACAACCATTTCCATTTCCCCAGCTTTCTTCTACTAAAACAATGGAGCTGCCACTTTCCAACCCTCTAAACTTCGACCAACCTCCTCAAAAACCATCGGATTTACGTACCATTGTGAAGCCCTCAATCCCCTCTTCAATTACTATACAAACAACAACCCAAACATATATCAAAATCGATCAAAAATCATCCTCAAAATCTGATCTCGTGCAAACTGCTTTTGTCGGAATCTCCACCTCCAGTGACACCAAAGGTCACGCACTACCAGCAGTTGATTGCCCACCCCCAGATGACTCCAGCCATGTCTTCAAAACTCACAGACGGCTTCCATAAGATCAATCGATTCTGAACATAATTGAAGATGACCCATGGTAGTATTGAATGCTCCTTGTTGAGAGTGAATTTGTGGTGGTCCACGATCAGAAAGGTAGCTGGTGGCGGTGTTAATTAGGTCGAAACTATGAATAGTAGCGTGGTTTGTTGGGGTTGTTTCCAACAGGTTCTTAGTCAAATAATCGTCGGATGTTGTAGAGGAAGGTGAGGGGGTTCGAGTGATACTGGGATTTGGTGATCTAGGTGGTGGGTGGTGATCAGTTTGTGAGGTAGAAAACGGCAGCTCATGGAGGGGGCGAAAATCACCCATGGCAGAAGACAAAAAGAATGACAAAAATGTTAACGCGTTTTTAATTTTATGTTTTAAGAAATATTTTTTCAAAATGACAAAAAGAACGTATTTTCAACAATTTTAAAATAGACACTCAAAAGAGTCAATGAATTCAAAACTCAAAACACAAAGATTGAAACACGAAGGAATAGTCTCTTACTTTTCTGTTAAACATGTTTAAAACTTGATCTTGGTACTAGCCTACAATTGTCAAAGCTGAATCATGATTCCATTAGTGAAAGAGATTATGAACGATTTAAAAGTTTAATTAATATAATTAAAATAAAATAAATTTACATCATTAATATAATTAAAGTAAAATAAATTTTGACTGGTCTAAATCAAGTAAAGAAAACATGTTTTTGTTTTGTCCACGCTTAGAAATTCCTGTTCAGTTTCGAATCATGCACGAAATCCAATGGAAGTTTTTGACTTTTCTGGACATTTTCCCTTTGATTTTTCTTACTTATGCCTTTGATTTTTCCTTTAATTTTATCCTTTAAGGAATACTCCATTTTATTCATCAAACAAATGTAAATTATATAGTATAATTGTATTCACATGACAATTTTCGTTATTGTATCACAATTTAACTACAAGGAAGGTTATGTTTCAAATTTATTTCATTCTCATTATTATTATTAATTATTCATTAATATTCATATCTTATTCTTGTTCCATAAAATCCGTTACACAGCACAAAAAGACTTATTTGCAATTAGTTTGACAAAGTTTTTGCCCCTCATTTTAAAGCACTGTAACAAAATATTTGGCCATCAATATGTACAGATTACTCGAATATTGAAGATAATTAAAAAATTTTTTTTTTAGGCAATTTTCGTTATTGTATCACAATTTAACTACAAGGAAGGTTATGTTTCAAATTTATTTCATTCTCATTATTATTATTAATTATTCATTAATTAGCATATCTTATTCTTGTTCCATAAAATCCGTTACACAGCACAAAAAGGCTTATTTGCAATTAGTTTGACAAAGTTTTTGCCCCTCATTTTAAAGCACTGTAACAAAATATTTGGCCATCAATATGTACAGATTACTCGAATATTGAAGATAATTAAAAAAAAAGTTTTAAAGATTTTCATTCTAATTTTTGCGAAGAAGCAAGAAAAAGAATATAAATAAGATAGACAACCTGTGGTATCTAATTAAGATGCTTTCTTTGGTGGTTTTTTTTTTTTATGCCCAAATCCTTTCTGCATAAAAAAGGAAATCTTGAAACCTAGTAAAAAGTAAAAAAAAAAAAAAAGAAATTCTTTCTGCATTTCCAAGCCTTCCAACCTATGTGCTTGAGCCCTTTAGCATAATAGCATAAAGTGAAAATTTTCATTCTCCAGTCATTTCAGACTAAAAATCGTAAAAGGGTCATAAATTCCCATATATTTTCTTGTTCTTGAATTTGCCATTTTCGTTTTCTATTTATCAGTTAATTTTTCATTGAAGAGCAAGCAGACTGGTGAATCCCATTGTTATAACATATCATAGACTTTTTTTCTTGAAACTTGAGCCCTTTAGCATAATAGCATAAAGTGAAAATTTTCATTCTCCAGTCATTTCAGACTAAAAATCGTAAAAGGGTCATAAATTCCCATATATTTTCTTGTTCTTGAATTTGCCATTTTCGTTTTCCTTCAATCCAAGGTGAATTCCATTGTCGTTAAAGCCCCCAACAAGTAATAATCTCTTTCTTGATTTCATTTGATTTTTGAAGATTGAGTCTTCACTTATACCGATTTTCTATTTATCAGTTAATTTTTCATTGAAGAGCAAGCAGACTGGTGAATCCCATTGTTATAACATATCATAGACTTTTTTTCTTGAACTTACATATTTGTATGTATGCAATTCAATCGAATACAAAATGACTTTCCAGCAGGTTGGTGATTTTTTTTTTTAATTAATGCTTTTGGTTTTGATTCAGAAGGGTTCAGCAGATACATAGCCACCGATGGAGATTGATAAAGCAATAAGAGAAAGCGATGATCGACGGCTGAAGACCAAGTACAATAATGCTATTTATGTTATCCAAAGGGCTCTTGCTCTTTACTCGTAGGCCCCATTTACTTTTCTTCAAATTTAATTCTTTTATTTGTTTTTCCTATATTTTTCCTTTTTTTTTTTTTTTGCCCAAAAAATTGAAACTATTTCCTCGAATGCATGCTTTTATTTTTGTTGACTTGTTTATCTGTTTATGAATGAGGTTTAGGGCAAGGTTTTGATTATTTTCCATTATGTATTACATGTTTGAATTAGGCATTGATGTTGCAGGAATTATTATTTTCAGTTTAAGAAATTGATCTCTCTGAAGACCAAGTACAATAATGCTATTTATGTTATCCAAAGGGCTCTTGCTCTTTACTCGTAGGCCCCATTTACTTTTCTTCAAATTTAATTCTTTTATTTGTTTTTCCTATATTTTTCCTTTTTTTTTTTCTTTTTGCCCAAAAAATTGAAACTATTTCCTCGAATGCATGCTTTTATTTTTGTTGACTTGTTTATCTGTTTATGAATGAGGTTTAGAGCAAGGTTTTGATTATTTTCCATTATGTATTACATGTTTGAATTAGGCATTGATGTTGCAGGAATTATTATTTTCAGTTTAAGAAATTGATCTCTTTTTCTGCTAATGTATTTCAAACACATTATACTAAAAAGAACCGATTTGTTATCTCAAGATGTATGCTAGTAATGAGATTGAGTCACGTTTAAGATGTAAAGCTGAAATAATCTACATTCATCTGATTATAACATGCAATCTCTACCGGGCCTGAATTAAAACGTGGTACATTTTCACATGCTGTAAAGGTTTGCTATGTTAAGGGATGGAGTTAGAAATTTGACTTAGTGAGGGTGGGATTTTAGAAGAACGGATAGAATGAAGTAGGTAAAATTCAAGCTGTAGAAATTTATTGGGAATAACATTTTGTTGTTGGTTATTAAAAATCAAACAAGTAAGACATTGAAAATTACTGGTTATGTATATTGCAACTCCTAGACTGTGTAGATGATCTCATTGGTGTTTGCCCATTTGTCTTGGCCATGTGCAAATCAACTTATCTAAAAGTTTTCTTATGGTTCCCGAGCTTGATTTAGCAGAATTGTTAAGCATCTATATACTGTAATCACGTTTCAGATTAGTTTTAAAATTTAGACATTGCTGTTTCAAGAAACAAACGAGCCTTCTATATATATCTTCGATTTTTTTGAGCTCTTAGAATATGACGCTGTGGTAGAGATAAGACCAAAGAGTTAAATATGTCATAAATTTTATTTTTTATGTTTTATTTTTTCCCTTTCTGATCAAATTGCCTCCAAGTAGTTGAGTACTTAAATTGTTTTCCCCAGTATCGAAGAGGTTGCCTTCAGCTTCAATGGAGGAAAAGATTCAACTGTGAGTTCTCTTAAGGATATGTCCTCTTCCCCCAAACTTTCAATGTCATTTATCGCCAATGTTAAGAAAGTTCTAATGGTTGAAAATTCTACTCCTGTAGGTCCTGTTGCACCTCCTGAGGGCGGGCTTGGTTTTAAAATTTTCCCCCCCCCCCCCCCCCCCCCCCGGCCCCGCAGTTGTTGTCTTCGATATCTTACTTGCAAATGGTTTTTGAGTCTAATGGATGAACTTTGACAGTTTCAAATTGCAAATGGACATCATTCGCCTGGATTTAAAGGCAGGTCTGGAGGCTCTTTTAAAAGCAATGCCTATTAGAGCTATTTTTCTCGGAGTCCGAATTGGCGACCCTACTGCGGTATTTTAGTTTACTTCTGAATTTCCATACCTTGCGCTTTGACTTCTAATTTCAGCATAATTATGTTCAAGAACGAGTGCTGGAGAGTTAGCTATTTATGTCTGATATCAATTTTACAGGTAGGTCAAGAGCAATTCTCTCCTAGCTCTACTGGATGGCCACCTTTCATGAGAGTGAATCCAATTCTTGATTGGTCATATAGGTATGTACATGGGCATCAAACTCGCATGTTACTCCATAATTGCAAATGAAGATTGGCATTTGAGACTGCTGTATGCAAATTTATATTTGCTGAAAGTAGCTTTATATATGGACCAGTAGTTAATGCAAGATATATGTTTTGATACTGAGTGTATCATCTAGGGCTATCATACATGTATTGATCATTGGGAAAGCATCAAGAAAATGAAAATATGTTAGCTGTGGCATTTCCTGTCCCTGATGCAGTGTCCATTAATTTGTGTTCAATATCAAACCTTTGATATTAGTCTTAACGTTATCCAAAAGTATGACCTCTCATCTAAAAATGGCCATTGGCAAAGTAGCCGAAGCTCCAAAAATTGGAAATTATCAACTTTTTTAGTCTATCAAGGGGCGGACAATATGGGCCAGCCGGCCCCATTTTGACAATCCACTTTACATCTCTACACAGTGTTAGAGAGAGACATTTATTGGCCCAACCATATTTGTATTTGGTTTTGATTCCATTCTCATGGTTGTAGCTAAGTTGATTGTCTACTTTTCTTAATTGGCTTGGATTTTGCGTCAATACAAAGGTTTAACCTTTAATGTTAATCTCACAGAGATATTTGGGCCTTCCTCTTGACTTGCAAGGTTCGATACTGCAGCCTTTATGATCAGGGGTAAGTCTTCACTCAGATGGTTTGAAATTTTTGAATGGGAATACTGGGATTTTAATTGACTTAGGAGTTGGTGTCAGTCGTCATGAAGTTTCTAGGTCATGAGCTTTTCCTCTCTCATTCAGAGTTTCTCGAGTTGTTTGGCATGAAACTTGTGTTTATGTAAATTTGTTCAATTTTTGCAGTTATACTTCCATTGGTAGCATTCATGACACCGTTCCTAATGCTTTATTGTCCATTGGCAACGCCAACAACGTTGAAGAAAAATTCAAACCTGCTTATCTGCTCCCAGATGGAAGATTGGAAAGAGCTGGTAGAATAAAAAATTTCTCTTCTCGGCCATTATCTGCCATTAGCAATGGTTTGAAAAGTGAGGATGGACATCGGAAATGCACGCTCACAGCCTCGGTCATTGCTGTGGGAGATGAAATTCTGTAAGTTTGTTGTTACTACATTGCATTATTTGACAAGTTTCCTTGCTGACTTCCTTTACCAGTTGTTCCATGTCCGCCATGCCAATGTGATGTGGTTCTCAATTGATGTGTCATCAACAGGTCAAGTATAGTTGCATTCTGCGTGTTTAGTTATAAGATCCCACCAGTCTGACTTCTATTTACAGCCATGAGCCGTATCTTCTCACAAGTGTTAGTATTTTGCGTAAATGATTTTTGCTCGCTGTATCAACAATACTACGTCCGCTTTTCTTTCTGAAATTTTGTTACAAGTGTCTATTGAACAGACTCCTTATCTTCTTTATCATATTGATTTGTGCAAAGGTTTAACATTTTCCCAACGAACAACCTGCTATTTTTAGTTATTTCTATGTTTATTATACTCTTATCTTCTGTGATTTTTGATATACCTGACTCGGTGACTCATGCTTATAGGATATCTTGGCATGAAAAATCTGCGTTAAAACTAAGGGCACTTCATTTTGCATATATAGTGGAAAATAGTGGTCTGCATGAGTGATTTTCTGAATTTTTCTATGACTATCATGTGTAATTCCTGTCATTTTGTATATGATATTTTCTATTGGTTCCATAGCTCAGGTTTGGCACTGTCGAGGATAGGTTAGCATTAACTTTGTGTAGAAAGCTCCATTCCATAGGTTTGGCTGTCTCACAGTTTGCTGTAACAAAAAGTGATGTAAGTTGTATATTTGTAGTGATTTTTCATATTTGGTAATTTGAAGTTGAATATTTGTGTCCTTCAACCTTTTGTTCTATGAATAACGTCATATGACATTCTCTTCAAATCAGGTTGATTCAGTTGCTGAGGAAGTTGAGAGGCAAAAGTCTAGAAATGACATGGTAAACAATTCCTTTCTATATGTCTGTGCAAATGCACGTGTGAGAGGGAGGGATGGAGGGTCTTGCTCCTTTATTGATTTCACATTATAAGGGTATTATCAATGAGTTACTTTTAAATTCTGATAAACTCTAAGCTGATTGCTCGCAGGTGTTCATATATGGAGGAGTTGGTCCATTGCATTCAGATGTCACTGTAGCTGGAGTTGCAAAAGCATTTGGTGTTCGCATGGTTAGTTTTTCTTCTGTTAAGACATTTATCATAGCATGTATAGCTAAGCTTTAAAAAAAAAAAAAAGGAAAAGGAAAGTAAATGTTACATTTTTTGAAACATGTTTTGACTTTTTACCTTTTTCTTACTCATAAGAAAAGTTGCTTAATTTCAACATTAACTAATAAAAACATTTTTTCTTTAAACTTACTTTTTTACTTGAACTTTTTAAGCTTAGCAAAACATGGTCTTAGTCCTTAATAAGATGTTTTAATCGTTCAACAGGCAAAAATGGTGCTTGACAATGTTTTCCGACCCTTGTAAAGAGCACCAGTGAACTGTTATTCCAACCGTGCTCGCATTTATAATTGCTAACCTTATTATCTTGTTCAATTATCTATCACAGGCACCTGATGAAGAATTTGAAGAATATTTAAGGCATCTTATTGGTGAGAAGTGCACAGGTGATAGGAATGAGGTAATGCAAAATCATATTGTTTCTGAGGTTCATACCTTTGAGGTAGTATAAAATTCAAAAAATTAATGGTCAGATTTTTTAGTATCAGCATATTAATGTCTAAATTTAACAAGGAAAAGAAATAGTACATCTTGATGAAAATAAAATGATGACATCTTACATCACTTGGTGAATTGTATGAATGGGAAGGTTTCTGAGAAAATGAAGTTAAGACGTGTCCCATATACGTGGCAGTTGCCTATTTTTGGCATTGGGATGTTGAACTGGTATTTCTTGGAAGCCGTTATTGTGAAGTTGGGAGAATGAAAGACAAACCTTCATCTTATGATACTTAGATTCTTCTATTTGTAATGATAGAATTTTTCTTCTTTTTGGATTGTGGGGACTTAGAATGAGATATAATACTTTACACCTGCTAATATTTTCTCCTTTTTTGAGATCAGATGGCACAGTTGCCAGAGGGTATCACTGAATTGCTGCATCATGAACAGCTTCTTGTGCCTTTGGTACGTTGTAGGTGATCTGTTTATGTAATTTTTCTTTTTCTGCTTACACATTGATACCCACTGCAAGTTATTTTGAAAATGTGCTTTTGGAGCATTTTATTGCTATGTCCACACCGTTTTCATTGTACACAAGGCATGATTTCAGTATTTTGTGTACAATCCAACAAAAGTAATTTCTGTATTGATCAGTTCACAGTTGAAAAATAGATGTAACATCCTCTAGGGGAGTCCAAATCATGCACATCTGATGCATTAGAACTACATTCACTGGGATTAATGGTGTGATATATGGCTGTAACATCCTCTTCTTCTTTTCTTTTTTTTTCTTTTTTTTTTTTTTGTGCCTACGATCTCAATTTTTTATGCATTTTTCTTGGTGTTAATTGTTATATATTTTTGTTACATTCACTGGGATTAATGGTGATATATGGCTGTAACATCCTCTTCTTCTTTTTTTTCTTTTTTCTTTTTTTTTTGTGCCTATGATCTCAATTTTTTATGCATTTTTCTTGGTGTTAATTGTTATATATTTTTGTTTTTTGCATGATCAAGGTTAACTTCTATGTACTGCTATGAATAATTTTTTCCTTGCAGTTGCCAAATCAAGTATCTTGCCATTGCTTCTATCTGACATGTAATATTTTTCTTTTAAGTGGAAGTGTGAATACTTGTTTATAACTGCCTTTTGTAGATCAAGTGCCAAAATGTGATAATTCTTACTGCAACAAATGTTGCTGAGATGGACCAGGAATGGGATTGTTTGATTGAATTTATGAGATCTGACAGTCTTTTAGTAGCCGCTGAACCATTTATATCAAAGCGACTGGCAACAACTCTTTCTGACGTGAGTGTCTATAAATATCTCTCTCTGTGCGTGTGTGTGATCTCTTCTTACGTTATGTTGCTATGCAAGATTTGTCGTTTATGTGGAAATTTGTGAGCACTCACAGTATAAAGCTACAGATAGGAGGTTTTGCTTCCTCAGTTTGTAATAAAATTTAAGGAAAACATCAAATGCACACATATTCTAGACACGTATGCATCATTCTGGAGCATTCTACAGATTACATATGTGGACCTTAGTCTTTTAAATTTACCATGGTTAATCGATTTGGTGGTGAATCTTTTGAAAGCAGAGTGATGGGGTTCATCGATCCAACAAGAAAGAGGGTCGAAATAATAAGTCATTTAGCCTGCCTAGACGTGTGATATTTTATGCTGTGGCCTGTATAGTTATTTAAAACGGTTTAATCTCCTCATCCGTGATGCAGGTGGAAGCGGTTCATCCTCTTTCAGAAATCTGTATTGAATTTCCTGATCTTTACATTGGTAAGAATCTTACAGACAATATTTTACTGTGTCAGGACTCTGCAGTGATTTTGGTATTTATTTTTACTAACTAATTATACCCTTTCTCGGGGTTCAAAGGAGGATACCGTGAATCAAGAAAAGGACCTCTTCTTGTTACTTTCGAAGGAAAGGTAAGGTTGTCTGCTCGAAGATGCTTTGTCGTTTTAATATCATAAAATTTACAAGTCGAATTGACAGAATGCCTGGAATTGTTGCAGGATCAAGAGAGAATAAACGCAGCCGTGGAAGCATTATGCAAGAAATTTCAGCCGGGGTCATTCTCCGAAGTTAACTGACCATGAAATTATCTGTGATTTGCTGAACTTCCAGATTGTGGCCTGAAAAGTAATCATCACCATTTTTGGGGGTTAAATTTTGTGAGGAAGAATTTTGAAATTGCCATTGATACCAGGGATGATTGATTATGTTCAAGCATGTAATAGCTTTGCGCTGTATTAGGAAAGTTGTGTAGCAGGAAATTAAGTAGCCATTATTTAAACCATACGTCAACTATGTATACTTGCTAATCCTGTTATCCCATGTTTATCTTGATATGTACTTCACTTTATTGAAATTTTCTGAAAAATGAAAAATATTCTTCTTTTTATATAGAATTTTGGCTCGTAAGTGTGAAGAGGCTCACTATGGTGCTTATTGTTGGGTTAAAAGTTGGTGAATTGCATGAAATGTGTGTTAAATAAGTGTATAAAAGTTGTGGGTCATATAAATGAATTTTGATTAAGCTTTTAGCAAATAAAAGTTGGATTAATCTATTTTGACATAAGAAAAATGATAGAAAGATTGACAGATGTATATGTGATAGTAGATGAGCAGGTGAAAAAGTTAATTGTATTTTAAATTATATAATGATAGGATGTTATGCGACATTATGTCAAAGATTATGTGATAAATGTATTTCATTCGTATCTTAGACACCATCTAAACTTGGTATTTAGTTAATTCCTATAAATTTTAGAACGTTTTAATGTGTGTTTCAATTTTGTGATATAGATTAATGAAATTGAAGGAAATAAGCAAATTTAGAGAAAATAGCTAAATTGTAAAAAATCCAAAGTTCGGGAACTAAAGTGTAAATAAAAGTTGTGTCGAATCTCATGATAAATATTTGAGAGTGTTACAGGTCAATTGGATGAAGAAAGATGTCAAAGGAATCAATTATAATCAAAATATTGTCACACATCAATTTTCAATTGGAAAAGTTATGCTGAATTTTTAGTTTTACATTGAGATCCATTTTTGATATAGTTGTAATACCTTAATTTAGTAAAAAAAAAAACAAAAAACAAAAAACAAAAAAAAGGAAAAAAATGAAAAGTCAAATATGTCGTACTATTATATATATATATATATATATATATGTGTGTGTGTGTGTGTGTGTGTGTGTGTAGTAATTGTTGTAAATGTGAAAAAGAAAGAGAGTGTCAATTATTAGAAGAAGATAATTTAGAAGAACTTGATTTTGAAGATGAAATAGATTTTGGAATTATAGAATTAGTAGATAATGAAAAAAATTATGATATGTTAATAACAAAACAAGCAATAGAAAATTTAATATCCAGATTAGAAAAGATAGAAATAATAGGAGAAAATGTTTTAAAATATTGGGAAAAAACAAAATATTATGTGAATTAAAAATTAAAAACCCAGAATATATCATTAAAACTAAGAATATAGAAGCTACAAATTTAGATTTAGAAGACTTTAAAATACATATAAAGAACTGTTAGAATTAGGAGTTATTAGAAAATCAGAAAGTCCTCATAGATCAGCAGCCTTTATTATTAGAAAACATTCATAAATTGTTAGAGGAAAAAGTAGAATGATAATTAATAATAAAAGACTTAATGATAATACTATAGATGATGCTTACAATATACCAGACAAAACAGTTTTAATAAATAAAATACAAGATTGTAAAATTTTTAGTAAATTTGATTTAAAATCAGGATTTTGACAAGTAAAAATGCATCCAGAAAGTATTAAATGGACAACTTTTACTTGTCCAGAAGAATATTTTGAATGGCTCGTTATGCCATTTGGAATTAAAAACGCACCTAATATTTTTCAAAGAAAAATGGAAAACATTTTTAATAAACATAGTAAGTTTGTAATAGTATATATAGATGATATTTTAGTATTTAGCAAAAATAGAAGAGAACATAGAGGACATTTACAAATAGTTTTTTCAAAATTTATTAAACATGATCTAATAATTAGTAAAAAGAAAATGATTTTATTCAAAGAATTTATAGATTTTTTAGGAGTTAATATAGGAGAAGGAAAAATTAAGTTACAACCTCATATAACCCAGAAAGCTTTAGAATTTTCAGATAAACTTAAAGATTTAAAACAAATTCAAAAATTTTTAGGATTAGTAAATTATGCTAGACAATTTATTAAAGATTTGGGAAAAATTGCAGGATCTCTATATGCAAAGACCTCTCCTACAAGATAAAGATTTTTTAATCAAGAAGATATAAAATTATTAAAACAAATAAAAGAAAAAATAAAAACTTTACCAGAATTGGTCATGTCATTAGATTCAGAATATTTAATTATAGAAACAGATGGAAGTATGATAGGATGGGAAGCTATATTAATATGCAAACCTAATAAATATACTGATAAAAGTACAGAAATAATTTGTAGATATAATAGTGGAAATTATAGAGAAAAAGGAAATTTAAGTAGCATAAATGCAGAATTATTAGCCATAAATTATGCATTAGATAGTTTTGAATTGTTTATTATAGCTAAAAAAGAAATAACTATAAGAACAGATTGTGTAGCCATAGTCTCTTTCGTGAATAAAATGAAAATAGATTCAAAAAGTAGTAGGAGAAGATGGTTAAATTTTATAGATAGAATTACAAATAAAACAAAGGCTATAAACTCATTCATCTAAATAAAACAAAGGCTATAAACTTATAGTACATAATTAAAATTAAAATTAAAATTACAATCCATGTGTGTTCGATACTCTTAACTCCATTACTATATTACAAAAGTTGACACCGTACAATTGCAATATAAATCACGGTATAGAAAATGCATGGCATTATGTCAACTATTATGTCACTATAGCATAAATAGGTAGGTTATTGATAATCACGAGATACAAATAGGGATGTCAAACGGGCCGAGCAGCTTGTCGGCTCGTGGGGGACTCGGGCTCGAGCCGAGCAGGGGCTCAATCCTACGAGCCGAGCCTGTTCAGCTCATCAAGCCCACGAGCGGCTAGTCGCCCGTGTGCCCACGAGCTATTTTTTACGAGCTCGTGGGCTCGTCAAAAAATATGTAAATTTACCAAAAAAAAAAAAAGTCAAAAAATGTGCAAAAAAAAAATTTTAAAAATCAAGAGCTCGTGAGCGGCTCAGCCGTGAGCTCATGGCTCGTGAGCTCACGAGCTGCCGAGCTCGTGGGTTAAAAGGTCAAGCCAGCTCGACTCGATTCATTACCATCTCTAGATACAAATGACTATAATCCATCAAGTTTACAATTGATCGAAAAATCTATTTTCACTTTGAATTGATTTTCAATATAAAAGAAATTCTAGATTTTATTTTTCCCTTTTCCCCCAACGATCGAATGAATTTTTAGGTTTTAACGTATTTGATAAAAAAAAACATAAAATTCATTCAAACGTTGTCATTCAAAATAGTGCTATTCATTGACTGCAGTAGTCATCATACGTGATATCTTACATAGCATAACATTATTAAAAGTTATTCCTTTTTGAAATTATTAAAATTATATTATTCTATTCATAGTCGTTGAATATGAGTAGCATTATTGTTTCATAAATTATTGTTTGACATGGAGTTGATGTGTCAAATTTTGATCGGAGTATGATGAAGAATGCTTTGATTTCCGTTAATTAAAAGTTAAGTGGTCCTATTGCAGCAAATTGAAGTTCAGTGACATAATTGTAGTTGGGATAAAAGTTGGTGTCCATCGCTACAATTACCTCATATGCAGATGCTAGCTTTGACGGCCACAAAAGGGGTAGTTACTGGTCGGAGAGTGGTTAATTACCATCAATTGAAGCCTAATTATAGTTGGAGTGAGAGATTGATAGTGGAGAAGGATGAAAATACGAATGAAGGTAAGCGAAAGAAAGGCGTTGAAGAAAGCAAAGGCCATCCGGGAACTCTTATAACTGCCGCCTGTGATGATAACCTCAAGGAAATCTTTCACCAAATCAGAACTTCCAAAATCCCTGTAAGCAATTATTCTCCAAGTTGTTTGAGTGCTTAGAATATTCAAAAAACTGATAAAAATTATGCGTCAGCAGGCAGTTAATAACTATGAGGCTTCTTGGTAAGTCAAGTATCTGAACACTAGGTGTTCGATGAAATGCCTGATTGAAATTCCTTGCCTGTAGAATCTGCTTATTTTTGTGGGTTGTGTGCTTATATAGTATATTTTGTCGTGATAAAATAATCATTTATAATAAATAAATTATGATTTTATTGTGTTATTTATTATTGAGCATGCAAATTAAAGTACCTATGATCACTTGAGATAATATAAGTTAGATATTTACGTTGAGAAGTACAGTGTGACACAACTTATATTTTGATCATAAATAATTTGTTCACAACCTATGTATAAGGGTTGACACCTTGTAGTTGAAGGTTGTAGTGTTGACCGATTCACTATTCATGTTTGTGATTTGTTCTTATCACTAAAATAGTTAAAGGTGACACTAGTACACTTGGAGTGTATTGAACTGACCGCGTGTCAAATTTAATTCTATAGCATGATCGTGCGGAAAATTAAATTTCACCAGACCGCTGTGTATTTTATCTAAATCTCTTGACATGATTATATATATCTTTTCGTGATTTTAATGGTTCTTTAATTCATGAATGGGTGAGATCAAATTAATTGGTTAAATATCTTGATGAGTTGAAAACTTGAGAATGAGCGGAGTAGAGAACATGAATTCGTGTCGTAAACCGTCACCTTGAAAAATAGGTAGAGTGACTACTTAAATATTTTCTGTTGAACGGTTAAAATTCGAGTTCAGTGTCTAGAGACGGCTAAACTTCGACATCTGTGATTAGTTTGCACCGTTGAAGAAAATGAAACTTAAGATAGTAAGAATAATTAGAGGAGAACAGTCATTTATGTTCGTACCTAATTATCGGATCTCGAACGGGGATAAAATACATATACATCAGGTCAGAGGAAAATATTACAGATTTATTGGCTTCTGTGATCTTATATATTCCGAGAGTTCAGTCTTTTGCCTTTAATAAAAAAAACAAAGATTAATAATTAGATTTGGTGGTCTAGGGTCAACTAGATATGATCTAATTATAGGAGCTAAAATATATATATCCGATCAGGTCCCTGTGGTAGCTTCATAAAGTATTAGAACTTAATTACGATAATTATAATAGTTTTGGGCTTAATTATAATTATAATAAAATTTTGTACTTAGTTGTAATTACTAAAAAAGTTGTAAACTTAATTATAATTGTAATTAAAGTTTTAGGACTACACATGTAATTAAACGTAAACTAATTGGATTTGGACTTTAATTTTAATTAAAACTTCTATTTGAATGTGGAATTATTGTTGTACAAAGATTGGAATTCTTCAATCTCTATAAATAGTAATTGGTTTCTTGATTTAATTAAAAGAATGTGTCCACTCACCAGTGTAATCTTGACTTTGGAGAATACCATAGAAAACTTGGAGGTTTGAAGTATCAAATTCTTTGAATTAGAACGAGAAGGCTGAAAATTTGTGATCCAAAAAATTGGAAGTTCGTGATTCAGAATTTATTAAAAAATTGATCATCGAATTTGGGTAAAAATTCGAATTCATTATTTTTGATATAACATACACGTGAACATTTAGAAGATATTGTTTTTGAATTAAAGAAAATTTTAAATTCTAGATAATTCCGCTTCCACATTCCAACAATTTCCCCATTAAAATATGGCTCATGCGTGAAATTTGTGATACTTCGAGTGTCGTGTTTGCAGTCAGATCTTACCAGCATTGTGCCAACTTAACAAGAAGTTTCCGAGCTTTCTTTTGTGTACGCTGATATTGATGAATGCCCAAAAACGACTCAACACATTCGTTGCTCGCCCACTTTTCATTTCTATAGAGATGGTGAAAGGGTCGATGAGATGTTTGGTGCTGGAGAAGAGCGAGTACATGATCGGATGTGGCTGCAATGTTGAAATATATAGTTCGCGTTCTTAGTGTTTTCTATTGTGACTATAGCTGTGATACTTGTAATTTTACTGCGTGTCTGATTTTCAAGGTACTACATATTTGTTCTGCTTCAACGTTGATACATATCAATGCTAGTATCCGTTGCCGTGATATATCAACTTGTCAGCAATCCAACAATCAATGAAAATGGTTGTAAGTTTTTACAAATTCAAACATAGCAAAAAGAAACAAGTAAGCAAAATTCTGGGTACACGAAAACAATTGAATTGCTGCAGAACATATTCAACAATAACTTGTTAACAGAGACACGATGAAGAAAAGAAGAAAAAATAACGAAAAACTCAAACAAATGCTCTAACCTTTCGCATCTCTAAGGGAGTCCTGGAAAGGCAAAATAATGTTATATATCCCTAGAGCTTGTTTATTCATCTAATACCTGTCTGCAACCGGGTGAAATCAATTTTCAGAGGTGTCTTGTGTAATTGGCAACCCACAAACTCAAGCTTTCGGCTTGAGGATCTTGGCAGTCTCCCAAGTGAAATCAGGATCATTACGGCCAAAATGACCATAAGCAGCAGTCTTCTGGTACCTGAAGTTGCCTCCTCTTTTCAAGTCAAGGTTGATTGCAATCATTCCAGGCCTAAAGTCGAAGTTCTCCTTGATAAGAGTCAAGATATCCTTATCCGGAATCTTCCCTGTCTTGTAGGTATCAACAAACACTGAAAGTGGTTCTGCTACACCAATAGCATAAGAAACTTGCACTATACATCGACGAGCAAGTCCTGATGCCACCACACTCTTTGCTGCCTGCCTAACAATGTACGCACCACTCCTGTCCACCTTTGTTGGATCCTTGCCCGAAAAGGCACCTCCTCCGTGAGCACCCCAGCCGCCATAAGTGTCAATGATTATTTTCCTACCAGTAAGTCCTGCATCTCCATGTGGACCACCAATAACAAATCGACCAGATGGGTTAAGGTGGAAGATTGTCTTGTCATCAAGGTACTTAGCAGGAATCACAGGCTTGATCACATGCTCTTTCAAATCATCAGCAATCTGTTCGTTTGTAACAGTTTCATCGTGCTGGGTTGAGATGAGGACAGTGTGAACTCTAATAGGAACCATGGCACCACCATCATTCTTGTACTCAACAGTAACTTGAGTCTTTCCATCAGGTCTCAACCAGGGGCAAGTGTTATTCTTTCTCACTTCAGTAAGCTTGGCCCCAAGCTTGGTGGCAAGAACATGAGTGAGTGGCATGAGTTCTGGTGTTTCATCAGTGGCATAGCCAAACATGTGGCCTTGGTCTCCAGCTCCAATTTCCTCAGGCTTCTTAGTGAGATGACCATGAACTCCCTGGGCAATGTCAGGGCTCTGTTGCTCGATATTAACGAGGACCTTGCAGTTGTCAGCATCGAGCCCAACATCAGGTGAAATGAATCCAATCCCTCTGCAGGTATCCCGAACTATCTTCTCATAATTTACGGTGGCTTTCGTTGTGATTTCTCCAAAGACCATGACCATATTGGTTTTTGTGCAGGTTTCGCATGCAACTTTGCTTTCTGGATCTTGCTCTAGGCAAGCATCAAGAATGGCATCTGAAACTTGGTCACAAAGTTTGTCGGGGTGGCCTTCATTGACAGACTCCGAGGTGAAAAGGAAGGTATCCATGTTATATTATCTGAAAAATGTTCCAAAGGGATATATAAGTTCATCTATGCTAAAAACTCAACAGTTTGGACAATGATAAAGCACAAATATATCAGTTACCTAATTACACGAATCTCAAAAATGATTGATTCTTATGGTTATAAGATAAAGCTTTACTGACTTCCACAAGCATTCTGCATTCTAGTCCAAAGGTATACTATCTCAGCTTTCTGACCTGGAGCACATAATTATTTTGTTAGTCTCTCTTACGTTTCTACCCTTAATCTGAAGCAATTAGAAGCAAAGTGCATATTAGGGTAAGGGGTTCGACCAACACAAGCAAGTGTTTCTTTCAAAAGCATTGCTCCAAACAATCTAGAAACGATAAGAGCAGAGCCAGTTGATTTTAGTTTGCAATATAATAATATTTGGATCATATGGTTACAGATCCACTGCCTAAATTTAGCACTATCGGAAATGATTTGTGGAAATATACAAGTTCCCTTGATGCTATAAAAAATTCCGTTTATAGAAGAGATGGATTAGTTAGAAACTCAGAAATTTCATCCAACTTGAAATATGGAAGTTTTTATCTTTTTAACCAATAATATGATTTGACGAAACAAAACTAGCATTAGGAGAAAGATCATCCAACTCATCCGCTGAACATCATTTCTACGATTATTTGAAAACCACAGAGCAGGTCCATGTCCACCACACCAAAAATCAAGCTGTAATTTTCTTCAGTTTTGAATTATTTTTCATATCATAAGTTTCCCAAAATGCAGATCCGGTTTCAAAAATTTCGAGCACTATCATAAAATGCACAATGAGATCTACATTACTGGGCAAAAATACGAAATGCAATAATTCCTGAATTCCAAAACCTCCGTTTACGAATCCATTTCTTCGCAAGCACATTATTAGTAATATCTAAACAAATCAAAAACTCGTAGAAAAAAATTCAATCACATTCAACTTTGATACAGATACAGAGAGTAATTCGCAAAAACGTAATGAATCTGAACAAAAATACTATTACGGAGCTGAATCTAAAACGAAAATTTCCATTACGAGCGCATACCTTCGTAAAAAACTTCTTAGAAGAGCACAAAGATCAAGGAGAAATGTGCAGTGATAAGTGGTACATATACAAATGGCTTTTCCTATATTTATAGGTGGATCTGAAGCCGTGCTGTATCTGACTAACTTTTGTGGAGGATTAGTGGGACCCAAGATCTAAGGCCTATGCAAGTTGGAAATGATCAACGGTGAGGATTTCGTGGCTGCTACTCTTATTTTACTTTTCTATGTTTTTAGGGGCGGGTAGTAATTTTCAAAGTAATGAAGAATTGACTTTTTTTTTTTTTTTCTCTGTATGGAACGTGTACCATGTGCTTCATGAAATATACGTGGTTGGTGAAAGTCATCCTCGTTTGGACACGTGGGATGTGGATCACATTGAATTTAACGCTTAATCCTTCAATAATCCAGCATTAAACGCGAGAAAAATTACTCGTGTACAGAGATCGAGTTCTATGAACCTGGCCAATAACTCACAAATGCGTGGGCTCCGCCAAAATAAAAAATGGTAAAAAATTAACTCACCTACCCCATGTGAGGTTACAGAATCCTTACTTGTACGCCAAGCATGTTTGTAAACGCAACTATCAATAATGACAACATAATTTAGGGAAAGAAAAGAGAAAAAAAAAACCTTGCATTTCATGTTTTGCCCATATTTGATTTAGATTAAAATCAAATTTTAGTTAATTTTGATGAAAGCTAATGAAATATTCGGTTGAAAAGTTGTGAATTCCTAATTAAATCTTAATAAAATTCTTTAGTTAAATCAAACATTAGCTTTACATTTTTTGCAAGCAAATACAATATATATATGTGTGTGTGTGTGTGAGAGAGAGAGATTCCGATTGCATTTGGTGGTTTCGAAAGATATTTTTATGAAGGTTCAATCCCAATCCACTTGCCAGTTACTTTGTTTTAAGTTGCTTTAAGGGTGTGTTTAATTATAAGCATGAAATTTACATTGAAAAGAAAATAAATTTTAAATAATTGAATTGTCAAGAAATTATTTGCATGAAAAGTATCAATTAAATGTATTTGATTGATTTTATTTTCAACTTGAAAAACGTTATACAATACTTATCCATTTTTTATTGATAGATAGATAGGGGAGAGAGGCAATAGATGTTAGAAGAAAAAACGAGTGAATCACTTGACAAATAAAAATCTATTTCCCTTAAAAAATATTTTCCTTATTTTCAAGAAAAATATGGTCATGCATCCAAAAGTCGAAAAATATTTTTCATGGAAAAAATATTAATAAAATAATACGAAAGTAAGAATTTCAATATAAAAATGACATTTTTCATGAAAAATATTAATAATTAAACGCACTCTTAATGTCTAACTCTAAGTTAAGAAATTTCAAATAACTTTAAAGGTATTTTCAGCTCTTTTTTCAAAAAAGAAAAAAAAATGTCCAACCTCGGTTTAATTTTGCTAAAAAGAACATTTTTTTTAGTAAATTTTGATAAAAGTACACAAAATATATAATTAAAAAGTTAATTGAAAAAACTTAAGAGTACAAATAAATTTTAATAAACGAGGACAGTTTAAGGTTATCTGGATAGTGGATATTTCATTTCCATAGTCAAAGTTCAAACAAATCGTAATATATTTTGCATTTCGTTGACTTCAAGGGGTATATTTTTTTCAACCTTGCTATAAGTACAGGGATTTAAATCCCTGTACCTACCAAACACTCACATTCAAAGGCGGGAATTTTGTTTTTTTTTTTTTCAATATTTTATACACGGGCCCCACTCTTATGTGAGTGAAAATTCAAAAATCTGGTAAAAATTTTCTGTACTTGAAGAATTTTTGTATTTTTTTTTATTTCTATTTGACTCCAAGGATCATTTGAACCCATAAATAATCGTCCCTATCCAACATGCATAGGCACATTAGATCGTTCAAGCTATTTGAACCTACAGTCTCACATCTATAAAGATGCACTATGATTTGTGCCAAGAGGTTAGTAACTCAGGCCAAGCTGAAGTCCAAGGGCGGCATGGACAAGAAACAATGTCATAATGCCACTGCCCAATATCCCATGAACATTGCGCAATCCGGGATTCCCCTGTTTAAGAAAATCCCGTATCAGACGAGAGAATCACAGTTCTTGATAAATAGAAAGACATGTTATGATCACGAACCTGATTATTAGAGTATTAAGGTTCTACAAGTTACCTCAAACAAAGCAGGCAATATGGTCTGAATTGTCAAAAGAGCAAGCCCAATGAAACCTGTTACAGCATGAGGACTGCAGAAAACAATGGTGAAAAGGGTAGATGGCTTTTGTACTTCAGAGAAAAAAAAAAAAAAATTGACATAATTTGAAGAACTGATCCATTTTCAGAAAATTCCTGCATACCTTTCAAAAATGGGTTTATCTGAAGTTAGAAGAGATGTAACTCCACCAGTAGCTCCCAAAGCAAAGAAGAAAAACATTCCTCCAAGAAGTTTAGGATGCAAATCTTTGGCCTTGGCCTGCTCCTCCTGGGAAAAATGGTTCAAGAAGTTTATAGAAGACTAATAACAAATGATGGTAAACTACTCTTTCTTCAGCTTCAATTTATCATGAAAGGAAGTTTTATCGTCTCAGTCTAGTTCTTACCACATCATCGGAGAAGCGAATACGAAAACCCAAATAAGTTCCATAACCACCCATAGCAAAGAGCACAACAGCCTAATAAATGATGTTCCATTTGTGAGAGGCCGTTACTGAAATTCTTTGGTGAAATATGTCCTGAAGGGAAAGAAGATTACCATGTTACCAGGGTGACCCCAGTGCACAAGCCAGTCAGGAAGGTTCCAGGACTTGACCAGCTCAACAAAAGGGCCAAACAGAGACCTCACAGTCGCAGCTGAATTCAGGCAACAGATTAGCAACATTATAAGGACAGAGGGGAATGAAGTTTGATGAATGATCAATCGTCCAGAAAATGTTATCCCAACTTAATTGCTTTGTGCTTTATTAATTTGTCAGTGGACAATATGTTTTGAGTTGAACAACAGGAGAATGACGAGATCTGGTTCAAATTTCTGTACATTTAGTAATTAGTATGGAACTTAATGGAACAGCACCTAAAAACTTATGTAGTTCAGAGCCACCAGATTCTGAACCAAGAGGGAATTCTGAATCCAAGAAGAAGAAAAACTATCTAATTGTTAAAAACATTCTGTTATACAACTCCAGACTCATTCCTTGAGTAATAAGCATGATAGATTGGCTTAGAATGCAAAGATTGTATAGAAGGATTCCGAATAAATCCAAAAAGGAGTGAGTCCTCAGAATATATCTCCTAATGTATTTACTACGCACCGTAACTCAGCAATTCTCCACTGATTCAAAAGAAAGTCGAATCCATTCCACAACATAAAATAGTAAACATCTTGGTATTTGTTGTTGTGACTTGGAGTTTCATCCCGTTAACCTATCAATAGGACCTACGGCAATTCCCTTATATACGGAAGATCATTCCCATGCATACCCTTCACGCTTATCAAAAATTTAACAAATTGGTAGACATTTAGACATCATTTACCTAGCATTTTACCATTTCATTCATTAAGCATGTTAGGTCTTTGGCAAGACTTTTGAAAAGTCAAAAGATGCTTTTAAGTTGATTTTGAACATATTTGAAAGCACCTTTGGCCTCATGAAGTTCTTCTACAACAAGCAGCTGCCAAACGGGCTCTTAATCTTTAATCATATAACCTATAAATTCCATATTGGAGTACAAACTAGAAGTTTACCAATAAGGTAAAATCCCCCACTATTTAAATACAAAAACATTAATCAACCTGTATGCACTTTGCGAATTTGTGAATATCTTTCTTTTTATCTCCCGTTTTTAGGGGTGGGGGTCTTTCCAACATCAATTCCATGCATAATTAGTGAACCATTGAGTTTCTTTGCTACTTATTTGCCCAAATTTCGACTAAATAAAATAAATGAAACTTTGATTCATTTTTTACACTTAGAAGATAAGTTGTATATTAAGAAGTCAGAAACGAAAAAATGTGTACTTGAATACAATTTTTACAGAGTAAATGTGAATGCAGCATTACCTCCAGGTAGAGAAGCCACAAACAGCAAAGGCAGAGGAGAGAACGAATATAAGAGAGTCTCAACCGGCTCTTCCAATGCATCATCTTTGTCTTCAGCTGTATCCACAGAATCACAAATCTTCTTATTATTGAAAGCAGAAATAGGAGAAAAAAGATCCCTTTTTTTTGCCAGTGCAAAAGTCAACAATTCAGAATTTTTTGTAAGGGAAATTGAGGGAAAATTGGACGATGAAGTTGAAGGCAGAAGAAAAGGAGAAGCTGTTGGTCTAATAGCAACAGAAACTGCATTCACCATAGCCATTCTGAAAAATAAGACAATTGTGTACTGCAACTTTTTTCTCTCTTTTTTCCCCCCTTCTTGATGTGGTATTGTGTGTGTGTTTTCAGTTCTGTAAAATGATATGGGCTATATGGAATTTGCAGATAGAGTGAGAGGGAGTGGGAAAGGCAAGGAAGATGGACACGATACACGGTGTACAATAGAAAATTGCCCAATTTGGGGTTTGCACGTGGTTTCAACACGCTCTCTCATACTTCTCGAGAGCGTTCCAAGCATTCACCAGATTATGAATTGCTAGCCTTTATTTTCTTGAGTTCTGCTATTAAACAGGCCCATTGACAGGGGCTTTAAGCAGGCCCATTAATTTCGGTCGAGTCAACTTGCATAGTCATTATTTTTTTAATTTTTTTTAAAAAATATGTTCTTGTTTTGCTTGACAATTTTTTAAGTAATTTACTGTTGCATTGGAGATGTTTTACCTAACAAGTTAATATTGTTTTCATTTGAGTAATGCTATTGGCACCAGTTTACGTAGTGGTGAGATTACTGTTATCACATTATTCAACAAAGTTATATTTCATTTTTATGTATTGGGTAATGTGATAGTAACTTCACTGTCACATAGACTAATGCTAAATATCAAAAAAATTGGATAGTATTAGTCTTATCATTTCAGTTGGTTCTTTTGCATCGTATTTGAATGATGAATTTGTCGAGAAGATGGACTGTATTTTCATATGTATTTGAAAGAGCAATGTTATAGGTATAGAAATTTTTTTATAGAACTCATAAAGATCAACGCTTGGCAAATTATAATTAGAAGATGATAAAAATAAAAAAGAAAAGCAGCCACAGATTCTGTATTTGTTTTTTTTTTTTTTTTCCCTCCTGTACTTGCCGAATTATTATATTTGAAATGGGTTATTTAAACATAGATTGTAAATGTGATTTCCCAGATTTGTTGCCTTGAGTTGGGCCAGTCAGCTCAGGCCCACAGCATGTTCTGGCTTATCTATGTGAGCTATTTTCTTTTTATTTTATCTTCTCATCTTTATTTTATTTTTTATTTGAAGATAAAAAATCAACTAATGGACCCTCTTCCGTCTTCAATCCGGCATAAACTGGTATGATCATGTTTGAAGAGATCTTGAGTCTTCTTAATCTTAGACATAGAACGTCAGTAATAAAGACTCATAATATTAAAGATGTGATTACTTTCCAAACATTGCTCATTAAAGATGTAGCGATACATCTTCTAACAAATGCCACTTTTGTCAAGTTAGCCAGAAATATGGATAAGTAGAGGTTGTTGAACCTATCAACACCATCATATTTTCATCATGCATATGTAGTTAGCATACAGTGTCGGCAAAACCCTATACTTTTCATTACAAAACAAATAAATCCTGATTATAGGCGGGATAGGCGATCGCCTAAGGCCCTACTTCATGAGGGCTCCAAAATTTTTTTTTTTTTACATGTATTTTTACACACACACACACACATATATATAGGATCTCATATTTGAAATTGGTTTAAAGCCCCAAGATCTTAAGGCCAGCCTTGTCAGCATAACTATTATCTTATTCAAAGTATGCAACTTTCATTACAAAACAAATAAATCCTGATTATAGGCGGGATAGGCGATCGCCTAAGGCCCTACTTCATGAGGGCTCCAAAATTTTATTTTTTTTTACATGTATTTTTACACACACACACACACACACACATATATATAGGATCTCATATTTGAAATTGGTTTAAAGCCCCAAGATCTTAAGGCCAGCCTTGTCAGCATAACTATTATCTTATTCAAAGTATGCAAGATCTCAATGTTGAATTGTTGAAGTAAATAGCAAAAACATTCTAGTAACATTTTGTTGAGATTTTTTGCTTTGTCTGCATATTTTAACATATATATGGCATCTCTATTGTTACCCTCGATGAGTAATAAGCCTCTAAATATAGCTTAATACTCATATGTTAAGCTTGATGCATGTCCAATATTTTCCACGAAAATGCAATTGATTAGTATACTTTCTAAACATACCATGACCCAATAAATTTGGGCATGAGCCAGCAGACATTTTAGGCCCAGCTCTTGGGCCAGAAATGGGTATAGCCCAAGCCCAGTTCACTTGCCAAGGCATTTTTTTTAAAATGCAATTGATTAGTATACTTTCTAAACATACCATGACCCAATAAATTTGGGCATGAGCCAGCAGACATTTTAGGCCCAGCTCTTGGGCCAGAAATGGGTATAAGCCCAAGCCCAGTTCACTTGCCAAGGCATTTTTTTTTAATTTTAAATTGTTTTTACCAGTTTTATTTCCAATGTACTCTCACACGGGGTGTGGAGTGGAGAATACGCCATCCATGACGTTAATTGGGATACCGAAGATCTGTTGTCGTAGTCATTTGATTTTGATTCTCTATAATGCCCTCATACTTTTAACTAAATTACCTACTTACCACTCTCGGTTTCCATGAATTTGATTTTCTTCAATCTACATAAAATCAAACTAAAATAAACTCTTAGAGGCTTCCAGGACACATCCCAACTAGTAAAGATGAGGCGCTTTTAGGTTGGCAGATCAGAGGTCGTGAGTTCGATTCTTAGAAGACTCTTGGAAGGCAAATATTCTCCCGGAAGGCAGAATTTATCCTGGAAGGCAAGGTGTAAAGATGGGAAAACGACTTGCTTGTCACTTTGGTAGAGCAGTTGGGGGGCCTCTTGAGCACTGGTCAGTTTGGAGCACAACCTACGGTTTAACCTGTCTGCACCTTAAGGGACCAAAGTGTAGACTCCAGAATTTAGTCACTGTAAGGTAGATACCTGGATATCCAAAAATAATAATAATAATAATAATAATAATAAACTCTTAGAGCGCGTTTGATTGCCTATATCTTTCATGAAAAATGTGCTTTTTCATCCAAATTTCTATTTTTGAACTGTTTGATTGCCATGAAGGCAAATATTCTCCCGGAAGGCAGAATTTATCCTGGAAGGCAAGGTGTAAAGATGGGAAAACGACTTGCTTGTCACTTTGGCAGATCAGTTGGGGGGCCTCTTGAGCACTGGTCAGTTTGGAGCACAACCTACGGTTTAACCTGTCTGCACCTTAAGGGACCAAAGTGTAGACTCCAGAATTTAGTCACTGTAAGGTAGATATCTGGATATCCAAAAATAATAATAATAAAATAAACTCTTAGAGCGCGTTTGATTGCCTATATCTTTCATGAAAAATGTGCTTTTTCATCCAAATTTCTATTTTTGAACTGTTTGATTGCCATTTTTTCATGAAAAATATTTTTCCCCTTTTGGTCATGTGATCATATTTTTCTCAAAATCAAGGAAAATATTTTTTTTAGGAAGAGTATGTTTTTATTTTCCACGGAATTCACTCTCTCTTTCTCTTTCTTATTAACCCACCAATAAAAAATGAATAAGTATAATATTTTTTAAATTGAAAATTAAATCTATCAAACACATTTAATTAGAGCCTGTTTGGGAGTGATTTTAAGAATTAATTTTTTGATCGTTAGAAGAAAGTATGGTCCACCTGTGAGAGAAGAAGTCAAATATGACTGCTGGAATAGTGAAATAACGGTTAAAAAATTAATTTTTTGAGTGAAAAAATCCTCCCAAACAGGCCCTTAACAATTTATATACAAATAAATTTTAGACAATTGAATTACCTAGAATTTATTTTATTTCCATGCAAATTCCATACTTGCAATCAAACGCACCCTTATTTTTCTTCTTTGAAAAAAAGAAAGAAAGAAAAAAGCACTCGTCTAGTTATCAAATTTAATTAAAATTCGTAACCAAACTTAAGTTACTTAATTGATACTCGTTATGTAAAAATTATGATATAATTGGTCATAAATCCTAAAATAAGAAAGACTTGTACAAAATGGCTGATTGAGTTGGTCCAATTAATAAAGCCATGAGAGTCTTTGGTCAAAATTTGTGCATGCTTTTCGGTCTTATAGCTAAGGTTTGATTAAGATATAAATATCTCGAGGTTACAATAATATAAACGAATTTACATCTTTTTAACATTTCAAATAAAAAAAGAATAATATTCGCACTACGCCATGATAAAGTAGTGTAGTGATGCCAAAATAAATATTGTTAGAAATTACAAGAACATTTAGAAGAGAATCGATGGCTGCTAAAGACCCTTTATCGATATAATATAATTATAGAAATTTGTGTAGAATTTAATCTACATTGGAGTTGGACCAAAGCTGCCAGCTTGCGACCGATTCTTGATGTTTAATAATTAGTGAGATGAAGCCAAAATTAATGTCAAATGAAATATATTAATATATCAATCAAGTGGATTAGCATTTGCTTAACTTTAATTCAAGTCAATGCTAGTAAAGACAATTGTCTTATAACCATCTGCTGGCATCAAATACTATACTACTGTTCACACACATGCCATCAGTTGTGAGGGTGGGTCGTTTGATAAGATTTTTGCTTTTATTTTTTGTTGAAGAAATTTTTTTGAGGAAGTTATTTTTTGTCTGCTTTCTCTAAAGATTCTTCTAATAAGAGATAACACGTTTAAAAAATTATTTAAATATATTCAAAACAGCGGCAAAATGGGTTTAATTATTTTTTAATTTTCCTTGCAACTCAAATTTAGGACCTGTTAGGTAATGATTACAGAAATTGATTTTTTGATCGTTAGAGAAAAAAATGGATCTTACCTGCAAGTGAAGAAGTCAACAATGACGATTGAAATAGTAAAACAACTGTCAAAAAATTGATTTTTTGAGGTGAAAATTGTTACCAAACGGGACTTAATCAAGTACTATAATCTAATTAATATTCTTAACTATTTTTTAACCTTCCACTTGAAGAATTTATGCACTCTTCAAAAGACCTAGTAAAAGATAAAAAATCGATCAACTAGGATTTGTTCAAATTAGTTACATATTGAAATGCAGGGAACAATTAATACAATAATATTAAGAGGTTTCATTAATTCGGACACTTATTTCAAATTTGACCAATTGATAATGGACAAGGAGTAATAATGTAACCCAGTTTGACACGGTTCTTTTTGCAGTCATGTGAAAAAAAAGTGTCTGTGACTTCTTTGTTAAATTTCTTGTCGCCACTCCAAAAAAAATTAAATTTTTGCAGTACAATAAGTTGCAGCGTGCAATTAATCTTTGTTGGGGTTTTTTAATGGTAAACTATGACGTTTCATCAACTTAAAAAGATCTAAACAGAATAAAGTGCGAATATTCTTGGAATTTGTTGAAATTTCTAATAAATTATACGGAGAGAATTTCTCGTTTTGGATTCATTTCCTCGATCAGCATTCTAAAAAGGTTGAACCCCAACCCCAACCTTGAAAGTTCCCACTACTCCGCCCCTAGAACTTTGTGAGAGAGGTAAATCGCGAGATGTGCCCCAGCAGACAAGAAAATAAGAGCTACATGTACACTGCGCCTACAAGGAGTCCAATTCCATATCTCAGGAATCGGACCTCCACACTGCGACTGGCAGCAAGACATGAGATAACTTCATTCCTATCCTTTACACCACTGGACAATACCCCTGGCGCTCCTTGATCAGCAGTCTCCCCTTTATATAAGTTGATAGACTCAAGCTTGCCTCGTAGGCTATTTGCCCTCGTACTTTTGAAGGAATTTGATTGGAGGGGTGAGTTGAGTTGCGTTGAAGTCATCATGATATTTAGGTGTTAAACATGTGTCCTAAATCATCGTATCATTTTCCAGATCGATTGGTTTGGACAATGCTGCTGTCAAAGGAGAGTGCCCTCATTATGATGATGCTTCTGTATAACGTCTCTCATAGTCAGATTTCAACATCCATCAATGGAGTCTTGAGTTGAGGTGTCGAACTGACTTATCTAAGCTTGTTAGGGCTCTTTATAGGAATATCTCTTTTGACCAAGTCAAGAATGACTTTCAATTGATTCAATGTAAATTCCAGATCGGCAACAAATGTTTGAAATTACTATTTATGTTAGATTAATTTGAACTTTATTATAAATTGTTTACTTTAACTTTGATTGAATTTCAATTTAGATATTCTCAATTATAGAAGGACATTGAGCATTCATATTTATATATTTGATCACCTAATTCCCTATATAAAAAATCGATAGGATCATTTTTTAATAGATTAGACACGAAAGTGATCGATATTAAGTTGGAACCACAATAAATTTTGCGTTTCTACAATTCTTTGTTTCATCATTATTGCTATCCGAATTGAAATCAGGAATATTCTCAAATTGGTCTAATTCACAAGAAAGTGTTAGATCAAAGCGTGGTAGATGAGTTGTATATACTATTTTTCTAGATTTCTAATCCAAGTGTTTTTTCAATGTAGTTGTCATTAGAGGAACTTCTAGCTTCTTCTTTATTCCATCATTTGTCAAATAAAGATTCCATGGCAAACACAAAAAGAGGCCTGCATTCATGCAACCTAACCAAATTTGTTGAGACCTCTATGTTACGTTTTCGTGTAAATCCTTCTTTCTCGACGTATATACGTATATTTCAATTGCTTTTCTTGACTTGGCAGTTTGAGTTTGATTGAAAGTTAGAGTCTCATTCATTCCCCTCACCTTAAGCTTTGCTTTAAGCAAACGTTGAACTTTTCTGAAAGTTCTCATCCGTACATGTAATGTGAAAATATATACAAGAATACCCTATAGAGAATATGATTAAAATTTCATAACAATGTAACTACGACGACTAAATATATTATCTTGCACTCTATTGATCGAAAAAAAGGAATTCTAGTTATAAAGAAGATTTCTCAATATGGTCACATAAGATGGCTATATAGTTCATAAACTGGGTCATATGGATTAAATAACTAGTATAGATGGTAAAACTCAAAGTGTATAATAAATAAAACATTATCTAAGGAAATAAAAAAACACACCCACACACACCTTCTAGAGAGGGAGAGAGAAAAATATATGCAGAAATGTATGCATGCATTAAGCATGTCTGGATTAATAATATTGATGATTTCCATACCATCACCAATGAAATTGTTTACTTGTTGGTCATGGTCTATCGTGATTGTACCCGTGGATTGATCGAGACCGTCGTTTAATTTTCCACACGTCCTTTCATTTAAGCCCCCCATTAAATTTCTTTTGACTTGTAGCTTAGATTATTTATAATTCACACATTTGGGGCTTATTGTTAATCTAAATCTATAATCTATAATAGATTAAATATCACATCGGTTGAGAATTATTTCTTAGACCATTATAGATCCTAATACAATTATTTCAATTATACCTTATTTTTCATTTTTCAATATGTATTTAATTTACACACTCTAATAAATATTACAAAATCATTGTTCATATATGTATTTCCTGTTATTAGTTTCAATTAATTAACATTAACATTTAATTAATTAATATTAGTTAGAATTTCACATTAACATTCACACTAATGTCAATGTCCTTGTTATTAATTAACATTTACATTTATTTAATTAAAATTTCATATTCAAGAATACATTTTATTATTCACATCCATGTATGCTAATTAGCATCCAGATCCATTTAGTTGGAAATTAAATTATATTCATTTAGTATAAATAATTTAATATTCAATTTCACGTATATATTATTTGGTATTAATTCTATATTAATTAACATTCATGTTAATTGATGTACGTATTTGCCATTCATCTTCATTTATGTATTTAGCCCCTGTTTGTTTTTCATTTTTTTTAGTAAGAATGCATTTTAAAATAATTAATTAATAAAGAATGTGTGGTTAAGAAATAAGAAAAAGTTTGAGTTTAGCGTGTAATATTATTTTATTGAAAACTGTATGGTTGAAATGAAAAGATAGAAAAATATATTTTGAGAAAAATGGATATCAAACAAGGGCTTAGTTGTAATTCTAATACTTACATTCACATATTACTATCACATCACATATAAAGCATTTCAAAATAACGTGCAATGCATATTCAACTCTAACTAGGTATCTCAAATATGCTCTTAATTATTCTTTAATTATATATTTAAGATGGAACAAGTTTGTTAATGGCAAAAAAATAACGTGACAATTTTCGATCAATTTCTGTATATTTAAGCTAAATGAATGAAAGTGTTATAATGATGGAAGTTTGTAGTTGTGCACAGGAGATCTCTTTGTCGCTTTATATAGGTTGGAGGGCTCAAGCTTGTTGTTTTAGTCGTGTCAAGCTATAATGTTTCGACGTAGGCTATGTGTCACCATCATTTTGAAGGAATTTGATTATGTGGTTAGATCGGCTACGATGGATTCATGATGGTTCCAAGGCCTTAGACTTATGCCATCGAGCTATCTTGTTATCCTTTTAATTGGTTGATCTAAGTGGTATCGCAATCAGGGAGAGTACTTCCTCTCTCATATCACAATAATATTTCTATGTAATATCCCCCATAGTCCAACTCCAACCTTTATCCTTTGGGTGTTACGTCAGGGTGTCGAACCCATCTGGTTCTTTCAACGAGCAGAAGTTTTTGACTAAGTCAAGGGGAGCCCTAATTTATCCTACATGAATTTTAAATTGAAGCAAAACCTTTTAGTAATTTTGAATATAACTTATTAATCGTGTTGCAACAACTATGTATTTTGGATGTTTAGTAACATCGTTAACTTAAAATTTTAACAATTAAATATAATGGAATATATATTATTTGATTTAAATATTTTCTTCAATATGACTACCTACAAAACGGTTTTTTTTTTTTTTTTTCAAAATTACCAAAAAAAATTGGAGTAGGATACATAAGATTATTAACAAATATTTGAAGGAAAGAAGTTTTCATAACATATATTTCTTTATAAACGAAAACAATAACTAAGAAAAACTAGGAATCTTCTATCTGCGTGCTTTCACATGGTTGACTTTTTGTAGCAAACATTTCGTGATTTATATGAGATAAAATCAAAGGCATGTGGTTATCGTTGAATCATTTGATGTATTTATTTTAATACTCATTTCACTCTTTAATTACTTTATTTCGAGATAAACTGGTGCATGCGTAGAATAAGCGTCAATTATTTATAAAAATTGTGAACTTATTAAATCTTTGATTAAAAATAAATTGACCAATTTTTTCACTATGATATGTTGCTTAATTAATTAGTTTTTAACATTTAATTCTTATTAAATCATTTCAATATCAAATAATAAACCTCAATGACTTTTCTTAGTAGAATTATTTTGAAGAGTAATACTCAGAGACAGGTTGTTTCTTGTGTAGTTAATTATATCCATATTTGTCTCTCACGAGATTTTGCATTTCGTTTTCAATTACTGTTATTGCATGTCTAACTTCATGTACTAAGTGTGCAACGCATGTTTTAGATTTGTTAGCATTAAGTTGTAGAGTTTAATTATTGTCATTGAGTATCTAGTACGCAAATCATTCTTCGATTTGTTCGTGTTTAAAACTTGGTAGGAATTCATCCTTGTAATTTCGATTGCCATAGTTTGTCTTACAAATAGCGAGTTGTCATTCGAATTTTGTAATTATCGAAAAAAAAATAGTGAAAGAGAGGTTAGAGAAGATAGGGTGTGTGATTTTCTCTTAAGACGAAGCTTTATAGATCTTGAGTATTCTAGTGTGTTTATTTTTTGACGATTTAATTGGTCTCGATAGTATAGAATTAAAATTTCTAATTCTCAACAATTAGTTTCTATAGTTAAAAGCTGAGAATATCTGTAAAATAAACGTGGGATGGTGAGTTCTATCATTAAATAGACACCTGGTTGTTGGCATCTCGTGATTCTTGGCCGACCAGACTCCATCAGACTGTATACTCTACATTGAGCGAGAATTTGCAACAAGTTGGTATTAGTAGTTGAATTTGTGTAAAGGTAGGGGTACTTTTAAACATAGCTTTGTCAAATCCTCTAATTTTTACTTTGAATTTTTAACAATTACATATTTTCACAATGATCTTTTGAACATTAAAATATAAAGATGTCTTTAAATATGTTATACAATTATAAAATATTATTTTATTTAAAAGAAAATATTACCCTTTTAGTTAACTAGTGAAAACTAAACACTTGTAACTTAAAATTTCAAAATCAACTAATTTTTCTTATCTGTTTATTTCAACACGGATAAAACTCTCTCATCTTTCAGGAATCACCAATATAAAAGATGGAGTTATTTAATAAAAAAAAAATTTATGTATACATAATAAATACCAATATGACCATTTCCCTTACATAGTTTGCGAGCCAAGTTCCTAAAGTGGTGATATCCTAAAACTATTTATAAGCATTCGAGATCATTTTTTGAGCTATCGTGTGGCTAGCTCAGAAAAAAATAGAAAAAATATTAAAAGAAGCATAAATGGATTAACATAACTTACTTTACTATAATAATAAAATACGTACCTTGGTATAATTCTTCTATATTCCATTTCGAACGTTTTCCACTTGGCAATGTCCACCTCCCAAAAAAGATTAGGGTATGTCTCGTTAAAAACATCCTCCTTTTCGCCTCAGCCTTGAAGGGAGAAATGACGTACTATAACTGCAATCTTGATCTCTTTTCGATCACCTGCTTGGCACATTACCAACACCCTTTTTACCCTTTGTTGCAGAGGGTGTCCTTTCCTCATCCACCACCTCATCTATCCTGAGTAAATCTTCTTTCTCCCAAGACTGCAACACCCTTCTCTGTTTGGGGCTTGCACCTCCTCTATCATCGGGGGCCGCCCATTCTTTCTCGGATACATCCTCTCATCGGGGACCGCCACCTGTCTCGTCCCCATCGGAATCACCCCTCTCGCTCCACAGATAACAAAAATAATTCTAATGCACCATTATCTTTCCACAACTATGAGTGACCTCCCTCTCCATCACCCCGTTTGTCATCCCATTGGGTGCCTGCTATATCGTTTCAGAGCGCTGCGACCTCATCCTGAAGGTCTACTAAATGGCCTCATAGCATTCTAACATTATGGCATATATATGTTACCTCGCCTCTCAACTCTCGTTGTGGCGTCCCTACATCCTTTCATAGCACGCCTACCCGTTCGCTATAAATCCAGCCAGGCGAATATACAAATCATCAAAATAATGACTCTGACGTGTGTAGGAGATCCACGAGGAAGGCGTCTGGATGGGAGAGAAGGAGATCTCATTGAAGGAGGTGATCCCTGGGCGAAGGTGATTGTCGATCAACTGGATCGAGCTCCTACACAAATAATAACATTAAAAATTATCAGTTTAATTAAAATAGACTAACTCATACGAAAAGATAATTAATAAATTATTTTCAATTCATATACCCAATCTTGGTCCAAGATGGAGTCAGACATTTGATCATCTTGAGTATGCATAGTGGCTAATTCACTCACAAAACCTCGAACCTTTCTCCTACGTCTCGATGGCATCAACTGAGTTAGGATTTCATGTTGACATATCGACATTTTAACTATTTAATGATTATGTGATGAGATTTTGAAACAACATACAATATAATTCGCAAATGTGTATAATATTCACTTGAGGGTTATCGAGGAGAGCTGATAATTGTTTGCCAAATGGACAGTTGTTTGTTCAGTATGCTCGCCAATGATGCATCTGAGGTAGCGTGTCTCCCCTTATCTCGCAAACTGGTAACTAAGAGGGGTACAGTCTCATGTGCCCAAATATGCAACACATATAATTATTACTAGTCTTTGTCTCGTGCGTCACACGAGTATTGTATTTATTATGTTATTATTAGTGTAGAATGTGTAGAATTTATATCATCCAAAAATTATCAATACTGGTGCAACTCTCTACCCATGGGACAATAACCACCAGAGTGCATGATATTGGAACTCGAAAGTCAGAACAATAATTTGATTTTAGCATCAGCACCACTATGAATGTTCATGTTAATTTATAAATATTTTTACGGTACATTTATATGATAACATTGTTCCTCACTACTACCAAAGGTTTACCACCTTACCAAAGTATCAATGCTTTGGCATAATTTTCTACCCATCTTGAATGAAATGTGCAATAAATTTTTTCGATGAAACTATTTGGAGAAGTTAATTCATAGTAATGCAAGACAATCACAGGTTTTCTCCTATTGCATGTGATTTGGATCCTTAATTTTTTGCCCTATTGTGCATAGTTTGGATCCTTAATTCTTATTCCTAATGTTTCATATGATTTGAAATGAATTTGAGAAAATCGCGAGCCCAACATCACTCGTTTTTACAAGCACTTCTAAGCTACATGAATAGTGACGTAAAAAAAAAAGGTCGGACATGGTGATTCAAAACTACTAATAATTTTTTATTTTTTTTAAATGTTAATACGAGAGAAAGACCCAATCAAATCAAAATTCAAAATATTCAATGAACGTTATCTTGGCTAAAATTGGAAATTAACACTTGAAATTGGAAAAAAAGAAAGCGTTTTGTCTAGCTTTTGAGAGTTGTAATCTATGTGTTATTTGATTATTAAGTTAGAAATTGCAATATATGGTATTTGAATTTTCTGGCATGGGCCGTATGACTATGAATCATTTGAGATATTTACTAACTTTGAGTAGTTTTTTTGGTATTTTACATTACATTATATGATATTTGATTTTAGTTTATATAACTATTTGTTAAAATTAGTGGCGGAAAGAAATGAAGGCCAATGGAGTCAGTGAGGAATTTGAGATATTCTTATTTGTAAAAGAGATTTCGTGCATAGTCACCTCCACTCCACTATTTCTCCATTTTCAAACACTACTTCACTTCATCAAATCCAACTTATAAAGACAAGAAATTGAATGATTTAACAAATTAAATAACAAAAAAATTATAGGCAAAAATAAAAAGAAAAAAAGTTATTATAAGGTTTTTAAATTAAATTAAATTAATTAAAAGTAAAAAAAGTGCGTTTTAAACAAAAAGAATTAAAAAGAATTTTAAATCCGAAAAAAATATTTATAATATGAAGAAAAATGAAATTTTGAAACAATTTCCAAAAAAATATAATAAAAATAAAATAAAATAAAGTTGAAAAGTTGCGTGTTACAGTAAATTTGGATTGCCTTTTTTTTACTGTATAATAAAATATATATATCAAGCAAAGACAAACGACGTTGTTTTTGCTCCCCCACTTAAAAAAAAAAAAAGCTACAGTGAGATAAAACGGAACAAGTCACTGTTGATTTCTACAGTAACTTTCTATTCTTCTTTTTATATAGTTTTATTTTAAACGAAACGAATTAAAAAGAATTTTAAATCGAAAAAAATATTTATAATATGAAGAAAAAAGAGATTTTAAGACAATTTTCAAAAAAATATAATAAAAGAAAGTTAGGAAAATTAAATAAAGAATATGTAAATATTATTCAGTTAAAATTGAAAAATTAAGTTTTATTATGAACAGAAAATAATTAAAAAGAAACTTAAATTGAAACTTAAATTATATATATGGAGACATTTGTCTTTGTGCACAGAGAAAATTTATTTATTTATTTATATTTGTGTTGTCTACATTATAAATAATTTTTTTATTCAATTTAAAATTATTTTTAATTCTTTTCTCTTCAATTTTGCTACTACAAGTAACATTTTACATTTTAGAAATATTTTCTGTCTTATTATTAGTATTTTTATTTTTTAATAATTCCAAACGATATTTAATTTTATAGTAATCTTTTTATTAATATTTAATTTAAAAATTAAATATATCTAAATATGACTTTAAATTTTAAGATAATTGTGGGATGTATGAAAAGTTGCGTGTTGCAATAAATTTAGATTGCCTTTTTTTTACTGTATAATATATATATATATATATATATATATATATATCAAGCAAAGGCAAACAACGTCATTTTTGCTTACCCACTTAAAAAAAATGCTACAGTGAGACAAAATGGAACAAGTCACTATTAATTTCTACAGTAACTTCACGCTCTTCTTTTTTATATAGTAAGGATATATAAATTTAATATAACAAATATTTTAATGCTGATTATGTTAAATATTTACCTGCATTGTCAGCGGCAATCCATAAGTACCGTACCTATGCAAGTATTTCCCGAATTTCGAATGTAATCTGGTAAAGACATGTATGGTGTCCTCAAAACATATCCGACCCATGAATAGTTTTTGAAGACATCGATGTTGTCAATAACTTTCAAATGAAAAAAAAAAAATTGATCTGGTCGCACTCACTGATTATGCCAATCAACTGCAATAGAAGCACCATCCCCTATCCTCGAAAATAAAAGTCGTACAACCTATTACTTCTTTGAGTATTGTCGCAACTTGTTTCATTGCCCGTAATCTTCAGTTTAGTCATCAGGACAAACTCAAACATAGAGAAACTAGCGACCTTGCCCCTGAGGTCGAAGTGGACGGTATCATCGTTAACTGGCCTAAGCAACCGAAACAGTAGTGCATCAATGATCTGTCCAGAATATTGCACCTCTCTCAACTGATACAGGAGCCATAAGAAGGACTCCCATATCATATCTGCGGACTGATTATCAAGCAACTCCAATACACTAGTAAAACTATCAAAGCTATAGTTCGGAAAAAAAAAAGGATTTTTGTAATTTGGACCTAGTTAGATTATCGAAAGGAGGCGGAGAGCAGACAGAAAGGGATAACCGGAGAGGCATGCTAACTTTAGGAAAGAATGCCTTATTACAAAAGAATATTTAATTTGGTAATTTTCAATTTAAACTTCTTTATTTATTTTAAAAAAAAGAATTAAAATTTCTTAATTTGTAAATTTAAAAAATATAAAACAAATAAACAAACAAAAGGAAATTAAAAAAATTAAATAAAGAATATAAATATTATTTAATTAAAATTGAAAAATATTATTCATTTACATCGATGTTAGTAAAAAAATAATGATTTAATAAATGAAAAGAGGGGGAAAAAAGGAATTACAGACAAAAATAATGCAAGAATATTCTAAAGAATTTAAAATTGAAAAAAAAATTATAATAGTAAGAAAACAAATAAGGAATTTTTTAGATTATTACCAAAATAAAATTAATAAAAACAAAATAAAATTAAACAAAAGGAAATTTTAAAAATTAAATAATGAGTATAAATATTATTTAATTAAAGTTGAAAAATTAAGTTTTATCATAAAAAAAAAAGAATTAAAAAGAAAAGTAAATAAAAATTCGGACTGGGTTGAAAACAATCTGCCTAGTCGACTATTTAGCAGTTGGCCAATTGATTGTTTCACAGAAAAAGTCGGCTGGACAATTTTCTCGTCGGAATTCATTATTTCTAGCGATTACAAGCTCATATATTGCAAAAAAAAAAAAAAAATAATTGGGTTTACACTCAATAATCTATCTAAATAATAAAGAATAAACATTATAAAAATCATAAATCCACAAATTTTTTAAACATAGTAAATGAAAAATCAACCTCATAATCCTAAAAACCCTAATATTGTTGAAGATAATGGCTGGGTTGTGTGGTGATCAGCGTTGGGTTGATTGTGAGAATGTCTTCTTCGACTGGATCCCGATTGTTAGATTGTGTGAGTTTTTCCTAAGTTTCTTTTTTCCTATCCACTCAAACACTAGGTTGAAGAAAATGGTATTTTTGGGCTTTGACATTTAACTTAATCATTTTTAGCTTTTAACTTTTTTTAATGGTCAAAGGCCATTATCAAAATATGACCGGATCAACTAGCCATTTCATTTTATTTTCTCTAAAGGAAGTGTGTGCAATACTTAGTCAAATTCGATTTGAGCTCCCATCTCTAATTTGGGGTACCTAGATTTACTGCCAAGTTAACCTCTGATTTCTCTGGTTGGCTCTGTTCTGAACTCAACCAAGAACTTGAGTTTAAAAATGTCAAAACCTTAAAGCTAAGTTAAAATATAGTGAATCTCAATAATTATATGCACATCTAAACATGTGCATAATTCACTATTTGTATTATGCTACTCAAAGAGGGACTGGAGTAGACCCCTGTGACCCTGTCTGAGGGGTCTGGGACCTAAGTATTTTAAGTTGCAGGGCCCTAACTATTTTGAGTTGAGAGTACATGCTTTTAAGGCAGTTACCTGACCTTAAAACATGAGAACAGTAACCGCAATGATGCCACACGGATGGCCAGGTCAATATTTGTCTAGTAAAATATTTAGCTCTCGTTTGAACCTCTTTTTGGAGAAAAATACACTTTTGAATAGTATATTGATGAAAAATGTGTGGTTAAAAAACAGTCTTTTTTTAGTTTCAAAAGCCTGGCCTCATGGGCCTCACTAATTTGTACTGCTTTATCGGGACATTGTTAATGATCCATTTTTTTAGCATATTGAATTTTTAAACTTCTGCATGCATATCATGTTAAATAATATAATCAATTAATACAATACTTCAAAATTCATAGTGGATGGGCTAACTAGCTATAGGGACTATTTTAAACATCTATATTGAAAATGGGACTATGACTGGGCTCTCTAGCTAACAACTATATGTGCAAGTGTGACCAATCATTTTCAGTTCTGAATTGTATGCCATTAGTCTTTGGATTCTATGAGAAATTGAGAGGCTGAAAAGACCAAGTAATTAAAGCTAACAGTGAGAGTTTCTTCTGAAAATAATTGAAACTGGTGTAAAACTCTGACAATAACGTATATTTTTTATACATATATTTACATAAGCATGTTGTCCAATAATTTAGCAAGACTTGTATAAGCAAAGAAAACCTCAAAATCTTTCAGAAAAGACTCAAGAGATCTAGAGAGAAGAGGATTTAGATACACAGAAGAGAGAGAGATGGGAAGAGCCCCATGTTGTGTTAAGGCTAACGTGAAGAAGGGACCATGGTCACCTGAAGAAGATGCAAAGCTAAAGGACTACATGGAGAACCATGGAACTGGAGGAAATTGGATTGCTCTCCCACAAAAAGCTGGTATTTGTTCATGGGCTTCTTTCCAGTTCAAATTTCTTGTTTTCTGTCTACTTTGTTAATTTGAATTGCTGATTAGTGGTGTTGATTTTGCATTATTAGGGCTCAAAAGATGTGGAAAAAGTTGCAGACTGAGATGGCTTAACTATCTTAGACCAAACCTTAAGCATGGAGAATTCTCTGAAGATGAAGATAGAATTATTTGCAGCCTCTTTACCAGCATTGGTAGCAGGTATTATCATCTTCTTATCTCACTGATTGCTCTCCCACAAAAAGCTGGTATATATTCATGGGCTTCTTCCAGTTCAAATTTCTGTTTTCTCTCTACTTTGTTAATTTTGAATTGCTGATTAGTGATGTTGATTTTGCATTTTAGGGCTCAAAAGATGTGGAAAAAGTTGCAGACTGAGATGGCTTAACTATCTTAGACCAAACCTTAAGCATGGAGAATTCTCTGAAGATGAAGATAGAATTATTTGCAGCCTCTTTACCAGCATTGGTAGCAGGTATTATCATCTTCTTATCTCACTACTCTTTATTCATTTTCCCCATAGTCTACTCTTCTGATACTGTTCAATTATCAATCAGTATTTGTTCTACTTAAATATTTAGGTGTGTTAATCGATCTGTCCTATTTAAACAACCAAAAAATCTAATTTAGAACAGTCAAAGTTACAAAAATCCTTTTTTCGCCACTCCATTTGGTTCTTTCAAGATTTGAATGAACTGAGTTCTTACCAAATACGTGCATCTAGATTTTATTTATTATTTCTTATGGTTGTGGAACTTATTATCACTATCCAAAAATCAAAGTGCAGATGGTCAATTATAGCAGCTCATTTACCAGGAAGAACTGACAATGATATAAAAAACTACTGGAACACCAAGCTCAAGAAGAAACTCCTGGAATTGGCTCCATTTGCTCATCTGAAAAGGCCTCATCATGGTGCAATTTATCCAGCAACAGCTAATTCCTTTCTTCAAAATTCGTCACTTCAGCTACAGATATCAGCATATCACTCTACAAACAAAAACTATTATACCACTACTCCAGCTAGGGTATTTACTGGAGGATATGAATCCATGTCCAATATCCCATCAAATCTCCTGGAATATGCCACCAGTTTCACCACTTGTTCTTCAAATTCTAGTACTCCTACAGTGTTTCAAGTACAAGAAGGACAAGGGGCAGGACCTGCACAAAATTATCAATTCAAAGAGAATTACGACAGTTTTCTCATCTTTGGAAACGAAGCTAGCTCCAGTTCCTCTGATGGAAGTGGGATTGATGAAGATTTTGGTTTGCTAAGCTATTTTGGAAGTGGGGTTAATGAAAATCAGAAGCTTACTTTTCCTGCTAATGGATATGCTGATGATAGCAAGGCAACAAATGGGTGTTTTCCTGAAAATCCATTAGATAACAGCATTGAGGAGATTAAGCAGTTGATTAGCGCTAATAACGTCTGCAATAATCTCAATTATTCTGGGGAGGAAATCAAGACAGAAGAACAAGTCTTGTACTACTGATCATAATTGATTCTGATTGAATCAGAAGAAATTCAAGAGTAGAGTCCTGTTCATCAGTACTTGAAGATTCATGCAATTAGAGGGCTTTGTGGATTTTTATGTAAAAACACCTTTTTGAAAGTACATGGTCAAAGTTTCCTTTCTGCATTTCTTTTTGGGAACTTTGAGACTGTCTTAACTGCATACCTTTGGAGATAAATGTCATGGAGCACTTATTCCTGAAATCAAGAACCAACTTTCAATGCATTATTATTTTAATTTAATTTTTTAATATATTCTTGATTTATTTATCCATAGTTATGACAGAGTGTTATCATCCAATTTCTTTATTGTCTTGATGTTAATCTTAATGACTTAATCCTATCTTCTCTGACAATCTTCCTATATTTTAACATGAGTATTGTTAATGATTTGAGAGGACATGAATCAAAAATTGCAACTTGTCCTTATCGCTATCAATATAGATTTTTATCATATAAAAAATAAAGGACAATTCATGTCCAATAATCTTGACAATAACTTAAAATTTTCACTTAATGGGCTGTTTAATAGGATAGATTGTACATGGTATAGAGAAGAAATAAATTTAATATATGTGTGTATATATATATATGCACTATTCAATACTGTATGCATTACTTTAACGATTTTTTATGTATGTTACAGCAATTTTGGTTTCATGAGGTAAACATAATTTTGGTTTTATTTGAGGTTTTTTATGTACGCCATTTGAAAATAAAATCATAAGACATGTTTGAACAAAACCATTTATATATATAATATTAAATTCTTTTATCGATTTCAATCAAAACCTCATTTTAATCTTCGACTTATAGTATAATCAATTTATCTGAGCCATCGTTGATTACCCTTTGGCTACATATAAAATTTTGTGAACAAGCTCCACTAAAAAAATTGAGTTATATAATTAAATTCCACTTGAGGATAAGAAATTAAAACAATCAAGCCAGTTGCCACCAATAGATTCCTCTTAGCATAGTATGCCTTAGTTGATTCTGTAAAATTAAGATTGGTTTGCTCTATGGTTTTGGACAAAATTGATAATTTAATTTCTTAATACAATAACATTAAGAAAGATTAATGCACTGACCTCTTCACAGATTTGTCAGTTTATATAATTTTAAAATTAATAATAATAATATAAGATTAGTTTAGCTGGTTGGCAGGCGGCAGCTAACAATTATTAGATATTAGTTTGTAAAAATTTCAGTGTGCTCAGGAAGGTTATCCATGAATGTCTTTTCTAGTGGAATGCAAATGTGAATGATGCTAAACCTAATCAAACAAGAAATGTTAAAATTACATTTTTGCAATATTATTCGATTGCTTAGTGTTTTTACATGCTTATTTAGGTTCCCAAGAATTTCAGTTGAATTTATGTTTTATATGACTTTTTTTAATTAAACCTCCAATTTGAAGATGAATAATACAAAATGAATAAAGTTTGAACATAAAGGATAAAAAAAAAAATGCAAAATAAGGAATCTACATTATGGAGTATGCGAGGAATTAGAGCATAAAGTTTGGTACAAAGATCTTCATAGGGCAAATGATATATCATTAAAAAGATAATAGAATTTGAAATTTAATGCAAAAGGGACTACAATTCGGAGGTGTGGATAAAAGGTTATGTACGTTCAAAATCAGGCCGTTAGAGAAAAAATTGTTACTACTGGTCATTGGTTATTGACCTGGGACCTCGGTTCTGGCCGACAAATCGACTTTTGAATCCTTTAACCTAAAATAAGGGTAACTTCATTAATTTTTAAGGACGTGGTTTTTCCAAATATAGAAAATTATATAAAGAGCAAACCTAGGTCAATAAGACGGAGAGATTAATATCATTATAATTTTTATCGGAGAACTTAAAATAGAAAATTTTAGGAGATAAGATACAAGATTTATCATGATCAGGTTTTTCTTGGTGCCAAAGCAAGGAGAAAAAGAGATGATCATTCAAGATCCATTGAATAGATTCAAGGATTGAAGATTTATTTTCATTTTTTCTTCCATTATTTTGCAGTCCTTGTGATATATTCACATCCAGATATTTGTTCTTAAATTCAATTAGGTCCGGCTTAATCATTTGTGTTAGAATAAAAAGTAAAACCTTTTTACCTTTTTGATTAATTAATTACTCATTTTTAGTTTGAATTCTTTCGATTGTTGATTGTATTGTTTTCACATTCCCTTTTGATGCTTGCTCACAAATAAAATGTATCAGTGATTTCTATTATTTTTGAGAGGTTCGATATAAATTAGTATATCCAATAGAAGTAAAGATACTTCTATGCTTAGTGAAATTTTAATTTATGTTAAAGTTTTATCTTGCATTTTTATCTATTACCGTCGGGCATAAAGATATAGTTGAATAATATGTAAAAGTAAAAATTTGATTAATTTATATCGAGAGAGAAAATTAACACATAAGGAATATCAATTGTCAACATAAATCAAGAAGTAATTATAGACTGGTAATTAAGGAAAGTAGGTTAACAATGGTGGATTCTGGATCCTATTATGCCTTTCATGATTTGTTTAACCTCTAAGATTTATTTCTTTTTTCATTGCTAGAAAAATTCAAAATCATTATTGTTTTATGTTTCAAATTAAAGGTAGCTTTAGCAAAAAAAATAAAAAAAATAAAAATCAAGGGTAGATATTCAGTCATCATAGCCTCGAGACTTCATTCAACAATAATTATTATGAGGATTTATATCGCACACTAATCGTTAATTTTGTAATTATATAATACCATAACTAAACATAGTTAAAAAAAAAAATAAAAAAAAACATAGTTCTTACCGTGTATTTTTTCACACTGAATATACATAAATAATATTTGGATTAAAGGTG
>NC_036259.1:6011536-6036275 GCF_002742605.1 Olea europaea var. sylvestris | reverse complement strand
GGGGGGGGGGGGGGGGGGGGGGGGGGGGGCAGCAATATAGGGGAAGATCACATGAATTGGTACAAAATGTCTTCTATTGCGATTGTAAACTAATGAAGGGGACCAAAACACTTGTCAAAAGATGCATGGGAGAAGGTCAGTTCACAAGGAGACCTTTGGGTTGAAGATTTTAACATAAGATAATATGAAGAACTAGGCAATTTCACTTTTGTTTCTTCATTATTTGTTCTAGTGAATGGGTTTTCCATTGCAGCATCGAAATGAAGTACGTATTATGATGTCGATCCGAAATTCAGGTTTGAGAAGTTAAGGATCCCTTTATTAGGTTGAAAGAATCTGCACGTCAAAAAGTTCAAGCATTCAATTCAACACCTTGATCCAATATCTTGTCCATAGAGGTCTGAGTCTGATCATGAAAGACGTCGTATGAAAACATCATCATGACATAAATAGAAGAAATGCTCTCCCTTATCAGCAACATCGCCTAAATCAATCAATCAAGAAGAAGACATGATGACTTAGGATGCAAGCTTAAGGTCTGAGTGCTATCATGAGTCCATAGCGAAACCCACCAACCAATCAAATTCCTTCAATGACATGCAGCCCTAGATCAAAATGTTATAGCTCAATACTTCTATGACAACAAGCTTGAATCAATCTGCATATAAAGGGACGAAGCATGAATGAGACAAGGAGTTCGAACACCTTTATTTAGCTCAAATCTATTAAAGCTAATGAAAAGTGTCGCATAATTTTTTGCCATCAATATATTATTTAATAGATAGACAGAGTACCAAATGAGCAATTAAACAAACTTATATTTGAGCTCCATTCTTTAAAATCCATTTTCACCCTTATATATTTCTAATAAAATAATTTTGTAAGTAAACTCATTATTTTTCCTTTAACCACAAAAAATAAAAAATAAAAAAAAATAAAATTGCGTAAAATATGGTTTTACGTGACGTAAAATCCAAGTAATTTCAACGATAATATTTAAGTTAGGGCAATTAGCTGGTCTAACACAGAAATACCTTAGGATGATATATTGACAAGCATGGATACTTAATCTTAGTCAATGTTAGGTATTAGTTTGAATTCTGAAAGAATTTTGATCCCAAAATGTAAAGGTGTAACCTCGACAATTTAAGAGCCCGACATACTGGAAAACCCCAGGTTTCAACTTAATTTAATGACACAAAGACATCTATTGAAGTGAGTGTACTCTTAATACATAGGAAAGTATGATACAATGAACGTGCTATTTATCCAATTTGTCAAAGAATACAAGTCAACAAACATCAATGAAGCAAACAAGCAAAAGGACAGATCTATAGTGTTTCAATTTCAATGGGACAGCCGCTGCAAATTTTTGCCATTCTGAAGGAAAAAAACGAAATTTTTTTATGCGCCTATTGCTCACTCAAAAACGTCCTCTAAACCTTTTATATGATAAAATACGGGTAGTAAGTAACGATAAATCTCCTTTGTTTCCACTAATTTTTAATTTTGTTCTCCGATCTCCTTTGCTCATTATCGTACTTGTGTCTAACTTTTTTCGTTGTAACGTTATCATCAATCTTTCTTTAATTAACATATCTTATCCCTCATGGACGATATGTAAAAAGACTTATTTATCAATTATATTTTTTAAATAAATAAAAAAAAAGGTATGATAAAATATTTGCCTCCTCTTATTTCAAAGCATACATGTACTATTAGAATATTTGGATAAAAACTATCATCGGAAACTAGACATACTAAATAATGAAAGATTGATGATAGACATATCACAAAAAATGTGGGAACACAAGTCCGACAATAAGCAAAAATTAAGGAACTCTAATACAATTAAAAATTGGTGCTATTAAAATAACATTGTCCGGCAAAATAACTTCCCTAAGATTTCATTCCATTGAAATTGGTAGAATTTTTGCTTAAAATGTATGCCGAAAGCAATCCAGAATTTTATATATTTTTTGGGCCTTGGAGAATCTTAAATACAAGGAATAATTAGACCTTCAATTGTAGTCCTTCCTAACCCCAAAACAACGAAATATCAAGACATTGAAAAATGATTTTCGCAAGTGTCATTATATTTGCACTATAAATTTTATCGTTTACGCCAATTTTAATTATATTCAAGGTTCCCAATCTTTAATCATTGTAATAATCATGTCACTAATTTTATTTATTTTTAATTAAATTCTTATCTTCAACATTTTATTAAGGATAATTAGCACCATTTTCTCAACTACCACCATTTTCACAACCTATCAAGCTGCCAACTATAAATCCACATAATACCACCTTTGGGCTACCATGCCCACCGGACTCCACCACCGTAAATGTGGTTGTTTCGGACAGATTAGTGACCAATACAATGGAGGAGGATATTTGGGAGAGTGAGACGATGCTGGTAGTTGTGGAGTCCGATAGGTGTTGTGGTCGAAAAGTGGTGTTATATGGATCTATAGGTGGTGGCTAGGTGGAGTTGTGAAAGTGGCGGTAGTGGAGAATTTAGGATTTATCTGTAATGTTTTAAAAGATTTATGTCAAAATTAGGATATCTCACAATTGGTGATGATTTATGTCAAAATATTATGCTCGCATGCTTAAAATTTGGGAAAAATATTGTCGAATTTTGCATTTGTTATTTAAAAAAAAAAAAAAAAAAAAAAAAAAAATAAGAGCATTGAGCAAATAAGTTACTTAACGTTTTCCATGGAATATTTTGATGGAAATCATTATTTGAGACATGATGTGCTAATTATTGAAAGATTGTTGATAAAAAAAATGAATCGGAAAAAAGTCAAAAAACTTAAATGTTATAACGAAAAATGATTGAGGCTCTTGAGTGAAATTAAAATGTATTACAACTAATAACATAAGTTTAGGTTACAATCAACTGTAACTTAAAATTGGCATAGTGGATTTCAGATATCAAAATCTTAAAAGGTAAAGTTTAGGTTGCCAATNATTAAAAAAAATGTCTCCCATTTAAACGAATGCAAACCAAAAAAAAAAAAAAAGAGGAATAAAAATATAAACAAATCTACCCCAAAAATCAAGAATAACAAAGAGGCCATCCTTCACCACTAACCCAATTTTTGCCCCAAAAAAGGGGCTGCTTCCTCCTCAAATTGGATGGGGAGGGCAGATTCCCCCTGTTCTGCCAGGATGGGGATGAAATCCCCCTTTTAAAGTCCAAATGCATAAGCCTATCTATTGATGTATACACCATGGTGTCTAATCTCTAGAACAAAAACAGAAGATTCAATAGCAGTAGCACAGTCATAAAGAAAATAGCTCCATCAAATTCAGAAGTTAAGCATTCCATCTAAACCCAAGATCCTACCAAATAATTGCTTAAAAAGAAAAAATATATGCTAATATTCATTATCCACTATCTGAAAGAAATTGCAGGAAAGATTCATAGAAAAACACTGGCGCTTGAAAAATTAACATATAGCACTAAATTAATCACTGAAACAGCAAGTGCAATTATTTAAACACCATCAATTGAAAAATGAAGGCATATGACGATCAAAATATACATACCGCCTCCTATGCTTTTTAGTCTTGAAATGCTCATCCCTCACGGCCACGTTAGGGAAATACCGACTGTAATAACAAAAATAATAAACGCAATAACTAGGATTGAAAAGTTTATAAGATACTTTCCCACAAAGGTTAAATCAAAACGAAGAAATTACTCGCAGTGTAGACAATAATATTGGCCCATTCCAGGGAGATCTTCGTCAACAGGCAAGGGTTTGCCATCTCCTTCCGTTTTATGAAGCTCATCATAAACAGCATCGTCGCGTAAACAAGAGACGGTTAAGAAAAAACATGATCCGAAATAACTAAAAGTTGGCGTAAAATATTATGAAGTAACTACAGCTAAAAAGGATATCTTTAAGAAGAAATTTGGTGCGTCGAGCAGTTTTGTGAGAGTAGCGGCGCTTCTTCACGCTCCGGTGCGGGCATTTTCCACCCATCTTTCGTGATTTTTCCTCAATTTGAGAAATTAGGGTTCCTTTTTCTTGGATTTACGTTCCGAAACCCTAGAATGATACGGTCTTCTGTGATGTTTAAGATGTGAGCCTTGCGACGTCGTTGTGAATTGGGATTTGGAGAAACTTTTATTATTTGGGCCAATAGTCTGTACTAGTATTGTAGAGCCCTAATCCAAAAGCCCATAAGCATACAAGAAGGATCTAAATCAACAACCCAACCTTCAAGTCAATAAATAACTCAAGGAAAAAATACATAACCATGAAAGGTTTGAATGTACACTTTTAAAAATAAGAAACTAATGAATTTTTAAAAAAAAATAAGGGGTCATATTTGATAATATATTTGTGACTTATTAATCAATTAAACATTTAAAGTCACAATAACATGTTAGTTATAGTCGTAGTCATTAACTAGTCGTAAATCACATAAGATCATAGGCACAAAAATACAAATTCTGGGAGACAATTACGAATTTATTCGCAAATCACACTTTTTTAGGCCACGTTTTATTTATCGACTACAAAATATCGACTTTATTGATCATACTTATTTAAATATTAGTCACAATCGCTCTTCATTTCATCCCACTCCACTACAACTGACACCATCCAACATTGCTGCCACCATTATCGTTACCACCACTACATCATCATCACGTAGATTTGTACATCTCAACCTATCACCAACAACTACCAGTGCACCACATCATCCATCGCACCACCACCACGAAGATAGGTACAGCACCATGCAACCACTAGAGCTACACCATTCATCGCACTACCACCATGCAGATCTGTACACCACAACATCCATCGCACCATCATGCACTATTATTTTAACAATAGATTCACCATATAGATTTCGAAGTATGAAGACAGGGTCTGGCAGCGAAGAGTAGCTTGAAGCGATGCTTTAGGGAAGATATGATAGCTAAAGACACCATCAATTTGGATCAGAGGAGCCCAGTTTGTTGTCTTAGTGGAGTTTAGATCTCCAATCAAGAGCGAGGTGGAAGTGATAGCGACAAAGAGCAATGGTGGAGGTGATTAGCATCATCAATTATTGTAGAGAGAGAGAGAGAGGACGACGATCAGAGTTGTTGTTGTCAAGAGAGTAATGATAGAGAGTAGAGAGATAAATGATGCATATATTTGTAAATAATATTTATTCTTGATCATTGAAAGAAAAATAGAAACACATGATTTTTGAAATTGGTATTTAAAATGTAAGGTTTATGGTAATTTTTTCATAACTAAAAAACCAAAACTTTTATCGTTGGACTCTTTCAATCTCTGTTTGGCCTCTATTTCTTAAAATTTATTTTTAACCATATTTTATGGGACTCAAAATTTTATCAATTTTTGAATCATACATATTCGTCAACTTTTATTAGAATTTATTAAAAATCTAATTTTTTTAAAAAAAAAAAAAAAAACCAAACAAGGGCTCAATTTTCTTGTAAATAACGTAGATATAATCATAACTTATTAAGAATTTGTTCATATTTCATATACAAATATATAAAGTATATCGAAATTATATTTTAGTTAATTTTAAAACATGTTTAATATTGTTGATCTCAAACAATGTATCAATATAATCCCAGCCACCTCCCTTTTTGGTAGGCATCACCTACACATTGAAACACCCCTTTAGGAGGCAAAAATCATTCATCGAGAAAAAGGTCCAGCAATCACTTGCACCTCAACGATCGAGTCAACAATGCCACGCATTTTTCACAACGTGATTTATACCACAAGTGTATAGTATCAAGTTTTGTAATATAGTAAAGGAGTTAAGAGTGTCGAACCAACAGGGATTGTAATTTAATTTCTACTACGTACTATAATTATGTAGCTCTTATTTTATCTGGATGAATGAAAATTTGAAATCTGTGATTTTAACTAAATTATCGTGATGAATGTGGTGACAAATTCAACAAATAAATGTAAGATATAAGAATAATCAAGATAAGAAAGTCTAAGGTTGTGATTCACCTCACTATCAAATATGATTTTCAAAAGTTTAGTTATCTTTAATCAATTTTTCATGTTTATAAGCAATAATTCAAATGTAATTCTACCCCCTCTCTCAAGTGCCGACTAGATATTAATTCTATTATCTTTATTCCCAATTAAATTCAAGAATTTATCAAAGTACTAGTTCTTTTATGGAGTAAGCTTCATAAATCCTATACTTTCTCTCAAAACCCATAAATCAATGTTTGTGATATTCTTATATTGTGCTTAAATTTTCTTCTCTCGAGTGTCGAAATTGAATAGTATCTACTCATTCAATTAATGACCAATTAATTGAAAGTATTAAAATCATAACACAAATAGAAATAACAAAAATTAATCAATCAATATTCTCAAGTTGTGGTTCAATCAAACCCTAGATTAGATGTTCAGTTCATGATGGAGGAGTTAAATCTAAACATATTGATGAATAACATAAAGAGAAAAAGAAAGAAAAACTCTTTTGAAGCTTTTAATTAAAATTCTTCTTGATACTCTTCATGCCTCCTTGTTTGACTCCTTGATGTTAGCCTCCTTGCCCTTGATGAATTGTCTTTAATCTTGCCCCCTTTCAATTCTTCCAAAAAAATAGGTCTTTTGAATGGTAATTATCATAGTTATTAAACCCAAACCGATTGTCGACCAGGAAAAATCATCTAGTCACCGAGTCAGTGGTTCAACTGGTGACTCAGTGGTTGAACCAATGGGCCATCGTTAGATCGTAATTTTAATTAAAATATATTTTGAACTAAAAATAAAATTATTTTGCTAAATAGCCAAAGTTTAAAAGTTTCCCAAATGGTTAAGGAAGTGAGATATAACCTTAGAAGCCGTGTTTCAAATTATTGCCCTTGCAAATAGAGTATAACTTTTACATTATATTATGGTTACCATTTCTTTGAATCTATCTATATATATATATATATATATATATATATTTAGCTCACAAAGAAGAGTAAAGATTGGCCATTTCCAAAGTGGTTAAGGATCATATACTCCTACTTGAATGCCAAGGTTCGAGACACTCCTTATCCCAATTGGAGAAAAAAAATTTACATTATAATTGTTAACAACATTGAACCGGGTTAAGAGTAACTTACACCTGTCCAAACCAGCTGGTTCTCAAGCGGTTAATCCGGTTCTTGTTCGATTTATTTGCTTGTTTGTCCAATAGAATAAGTAGTCATGAAATTTTATGAGCTTTCAACAAATAGTAGACATCCTTCCACATTTATGCACATCCTTTAGACCCATTAAATATTAATATACTGGTCTCAAAACACAAATATGGATGTGCTTTACTTGCACCTCGAAGTTCATAAACCAATATAATGGCAAATGCATTGTGCAATAAATGGTGCCCTATGGAAACATGTGGGCAATTCAAGTGGATATATCATCCAAGCAAATGTGATAGCCCATATATTGGAATTAATCACCGAATAACAACCATGGTCAAATAGATCTTCAGCCACTATAATTGATTTAAATTGCATTCTTTAACATTCATGCATATGAATCATTCCAATTGTTACAACAAAGTGAGATGAAGTAATCCATATGTAATTTTCCATTTTCTAGTAAAGGAATTGGTCATGAAAGTTCACATAATTTCTTTTATAAAATTCTAACAATTTAGAATTTTCCCTTTCTCGTTCCCGTATACTTCAACAAAGAAATGGAAATTCAAACATTTTCGACAAATGCATTCTTCCAATATTATAATCCCATGTATGTAAACGATTCCCAAATGTCACAATGAAGTGAGACTAATCAATTTATTTCATTTCCACATGCAGTAACATTTATCAAAATGCAATAAGCCATACTTTGGAAAATCACATATTTTCCATCTAAACTGGTCCTAGAATATTTCAAAATATTCCATATATAAAATCAAATTTCCATAACAAAGCAAGATTACGCACATGATTTATTCAGGGCCAAACATATCATGTAGAAAATTTATAATTATACAGCTTAGCATCATGCAATTCCGAAAAACAATTAGTAAACTTCCAATGAAAGTACTTACCCATTTTGAAATATATGGCAGCCTCCTTCTAGCACTGCCCTTGTGGTTTTTCAATACATGAATAAATTCTCAAGAATATTTTACCCATCTGGTGACTAGATCAATTCCAAATAGATTTATGGATTCAATGTCTGAAGTATTAGAATTTCTTTAACAGAATTCTAATACTGCTATCATGACCATATGCCATGCAAACACAATTTTCACATTCGAAAATTAGTCACCAAACATCAGGAGTCACCATTTAGTAATCTGAATCACATGCACTTATCCAGAAAATATGCCAACTTGTATGATCACATGTTGTGATCCTATCCCATATTCATGAATCTTTTATTGGTTGATATTAATGCACCACACCCATTTTACTTACTTCCTATTATAATAAGTTGGCGGTTGAGCAACTTCCTCCACCGCCTACCACCGATCAGCCATGAATGTGTCCATAATATCCCAAAGAAGCCTTACTAGGAACCACACAATTGGGTTCCATTTATCCCTTCCATGGCTGACAAGTGTTTTCGCGAGGTTTCGATTGGGAGAAGACAATCAGTAGAGATTCATTCAGACGAATTTGGAGAGCAATTTCGACTTACACAAAATCTGGATTCAGTTCTCCTACAAGTCGAGCTATCAAACAGTCCCCACGAACAAGATCTCAATCCATCAACTTGATTGTTGCCAAAGTGGTTTCATTCTCCATCACCAAATTATAGTTTGAGATTGTTGGGAAATTTGCATCACCGAGGAAATTGGAGAAGAACCAATAACCAAAAAACGAAGAAGATGAAATGAAGAAGATGAAGAACATAATGAAATGAATGCTCGAATGCGTAATTGCTGTCCTCAAACTATATTTGCCTTCTTTCGGGATTGTTTGAGATGCTTAAAGATTTTGATAAACGATTTGTAGAATTATATCAAGCCTTGTAAAGGATCTAGCGCTAAAGCATAAGTGCGATTCTCCAAAATTTTAAGAACACAAGGAAGATTTGAATATGAATAAGGAATCAATGGTTTGATTTTACGTGGAATAATATTTGGATCAAAAGGTGTTTCTCTCATGTTTGTGACGATTTTTTTTTCACACCCTTGAAATGATCACAAATCACTTATATATAACCATGGATGATAGCTGCTCAAAGTGGTGCCAAACATAATGAAAAGCCACCAAAATTTGAACCTTCAATGACAAGAAACAATATTGCAACGGTCGGATTTCTTTACCCATGCGACTGCATGGTATTAATCCATGCAGTCGCATGGAACATCACAAGCAGCCCCTTCAATTTTCGGTAAGTGGCCATGTGACCGCATGGCCACATGGCTCATGTGGTCACATGAGCCAAGAACTTGGGCCACTGTTTGTTTTTTATTGTTTTATTCCACCGTTTTATTCATTGTTTGGTTCCATCCACCATTTAGTTTTAATATTCCACTTCCACCGTTTAGTTTTAACATTCCACACTTCAACACTATATTGATTTTGAACAAATTCTCAACAATACTTGGTCGCATGACCACATGGTTCATGTTGTCGCATGAGCCAAGAACTTGGGCTATCGTTTGTTTTTTTATTGTTTTATTCCACAGTTTTATCCTACCGTTTGGTTCCATCCACCACTTAGTTTTAATATTCCACTTCCACCGTATAGTTTTAACATTCCACTTCGACCGTTTAGTTTTAACATTCCACACTTCAACACTATATTGATTTTGAACAAATTCTCAACAACACTTGCACAAAGGAAGTGATCCGTTGCCAGTGGGCAAAATGCTCTCCTTAGAATGAAATAGTCAAACCTTTATTGACTTGCCAATATTATTGAGTTGCGATATTGTCTACTTCAAATCTAATCGTCTCTATATAGCTATTACCTAGTTGGAGCCCTCCCTAATTCCCCCCACACCCCAAGTTATTCATAACTTAATAGTGTAAATCCACCAGTAGGCTCCAAGCTATGCTTTAATGCAAATTAATTTTGCTAGAAAGCTCTATATTGTTCAATGCTTTAGCAAAAAGTAACATGATTGTGACGTGTGCACTATGAATACAAAAATTGTTAAAAGTCTAAAGTTCATAATTTTGTTCAAGATTTTAACTCGTGCAACGAATCTATTTCACCACGCTTTATTACCCAATGTAAACAAACAAACTTTGTTGGGAAAATAAAATAGTTTGCTTGCCATCCTTACACGTTATAACTGATAATCACCTACAACATTCAAGAATTTTGACAATCGTCATGGTAATAAGTAACATAATTCTTTCTTGAAAGATTTTCACTAGTAGACAATGGCAATTGAGCCTTTTATTACGAGAACAAGTTCTAAGAACCAATCATAAGCACCGTTTGCTTTTTCTATTCTCATTATACGTGATGTGATAAAAAAGATTGATTCAACGATATATGTCTTACTTGAATTGAGCAAGGAGAAGGCATATGCAAACCCATAATTTGTAATATATCATCCAATAAAAACTGTTTATTCTACTGGCAAACTTTTCTTTGTTTCCTGATTTCAGTCATTTTCCTACTCTACCCCGTTGGCCCCTATTTTTTCAAATTAAAATAGGTGGAATAATATTTTTTTGGAAATGAGTGGTTTAAATATAAGGAAAAATTTTCGATATACGTATAATAATATTTTATTAAATATTGAATGATTGAAAAGAAAAAAGAAAAATTAAATTTAATTTAATGGGGGGCTAAGTATTTTTTTAAATCGATATTTTGTGAAAACCTGTTAAAAAATGTTCTACATTGAAATATCTTTAAATTAATTGAAAGCATGAACACGCGGTGATGCATGCCTTATACTAACCCTAATTTTAATTAATGGTCAAATATCGAATCATCCTAGGAACACATCATCTTATTCCAATTATCGCGTAATTTGGATTTTAGTAGCGATGCATTACCAAATCCACATAGGATCTTCCTCCCACCTATCACAAGAAACCAACTGGCCCCCTGGCATTACTAGGGCCTATGTGGCCCTGGTAAATAAGAATAATTCTTCGTATTATCCTTTGTTTGTTTCTCATTATATTATATTATCATTTTGACACATTGAAATTTTGGAATTTCTAAATTATAATTGCCACTAGGTTTAACCCACCTAAAAATTTTGGGCCGTGGTAAGTGGACAACTTAGTCAAAATTCACTAATTTCTATGTTAAAAAAATCTCCCCCCACTAAAATCTGGTTCGGTCCCAATTTGGTAAAAGATTCTTTTAAAACTCATTATTTTTCTATTCCATTTTTAATTATTATATTTTTAATAAAATAATTTCGCACGTGAACTCGTAACTTTTTTTTGTTACTTTTAACTGTTCATTCTTTAAAAAAACAATTTTCACATTATATATTTTCAAAAATATAATTGCTATGTGTATATAATTTTTTGCCAGAATTTTTATAGAATACACATGGCAACATCCAATTAAATAAAGACGAAAGAAAAAAAAAAAAAGATCAATCAGATTAGCATCGATGAAATTCTGTCACTTCCGCTTCTGTACAAGCAGAAAAATTGTTTAAAAAAATCTTTAACGATCTTGCTCCAGACGGATCCCACACAACCCATTCCCCATTGCCAGACCATCACTAACTACATCTTCATCCCATGATCCACATCCATACATATACACATTATACAGCCATGGACCCTACCACCCACACTGAATTATTTTTTTGTTTGATTTTATACGAATTCATCAAATCGCAAATATTTTTCTATTTTCATTCTCTATATATTCCGGCCGTTGCTTCCATTTTCTATCTTCAAACCATTCCATTTCTACTCAAACATAAATAATCATCCTATAAAAAATTTCAAAACTAAAACAAATGGGTGAGGTATCTATTTTCCTTCTATTTAATCTCAAAATCATACCATAAATTATTATTTTTTACTCGATTGTTTATGTTTCTGTGTGTTTTATTTCAGATAGATGAGATAAAGACTGAAAAAGAGAATAAGAATGAAGGCCAGAAGGCCGCAGCAGCGACGGCAGCAGCGGACGGTGGAGGAAAGAAGGACGACAGTCCGATCACTGTGTTGAAGTTGGACCTGCATTGTGAAGGCTGTGCCAAGAAAGTCAAACGCTCCGTTCGCCAATTTGAAGGTCTAAAATTTTCTTTTTTATGTTTTTTTTTACGGTACAAGCCCCGTTAATTTTCATTTCATTACATTCTATTTTTCTCTTTCATATTTTCCACTACAGAATCTTTCATAAAATAATATTATACATAAATAAAAAAATTTCCTTTTTTACAACCACTCATTTAAAAAAAAAAAATACTATTCAACACATTTCCATTTCTAAAAAAGAGGGCCAAACGAGGGGCTAAATTTTGTTATTAGCCCCCATTTGATAGCAATTTTTAACTCCAAAAAAATCAATTTTTTCAAACGTTATTTCACCTTTTTAGTTGTCATTTTTTACTTTTTTATTTACAGGTGGAACTCACTTTTCTCTCTAACGGTTAAAAAATAATTCTCATAATCATTACCAAATTTTTTAAAACCCAAGAACTAAAAGTTAGGATCTGTTACGTAATTTATTGTGTGATTTTTGGGAGAATGTTTGAAAACCATTATTTGAAGAATAGAATGTCGAAGTGATTTTTTAAAAAATGTATAGAATTAGAAAAAAGGTTTGAATTTATATGCAGAATATTTTATTTTGTGAATATTTGATTGAAAATAATATGTAAAAAAAGAGTTTAAAAATACTGGTCGTTAAATAGGGGCTCAATGTAATTTCTAACCTTTACTTTTATTTTTCATTTTGTTTTAAACAACTCAACTATAATTTCAACGTTCAAATGCTGTTGCTCAAATTATGGACTTGAATCTCTATAATTTCTTGGATATTTTTAGATAACAAACGGTGAAATTTAGCCCTGTTTGGTTCCTATTTTGTAGAAAAGAAAATAAGTGGAATAATATTTTTTTGAAAAATGAGTGATTAAGAAAGAAGGAAAAATTTTCAATTTATGTGTAATATTATTTTATGAACGATTGTATGGATAAAAATACGAAAGAAAAAAATAGAATAAAAATTAATGGAGGTCAAATGGCGCTTAAAGATAGTCAAATGCCTTCTTAATGGAGTTTGGAGACCAAGTGGCTAGCCTTAGCCTAAAATTGTCTTTGTGGGGTTGGCCAATCGTGTAGGCGTTGAGAATGTAAAAGCCGATTGGGGTAGCAGTAGTTTGACAGTGACTGGAAAGGTGGACCCCGCATGGCTCCGCGAGCGAGTTGAATACAAGACTAAGAAGAAGGTGGAGCTGGTCTCACCTCATCCCAAGAAGGACGCCGGCGCCGGCGCGAAGAAATCCGATGAGAAATCTGAAAAAAAAATAGAAGGCAAAAAACCAGAGGAGAAAAAGGCGGATTATAAAAAACCCAAAGAGGTAAAAAGAAAAATTCTCACTTATTTGGATTAATTATTTTTTATTAATTTATTTCCATTTTGTGTGGATTGTTCAGCCTACGCCTAGTACAGTAGTAATGAAGATTAAACTGCATTGTGATGGATGTGCACATAAAATAAAGCGGATCATAAATAAGAACATTGCAGGTGAGTTAGCCTAACTGTATTTTAAATTAAAAAGAGTAAATTATTTTTAATATTTAGCATGAATCGCGTTGATCAAAGATCAATGACGATATTATGTTTTTCTTATTTTAGGAGTTGATTCTGTGTCGACAAATTTAGATGAGGATTTGGTAACTGTAAATGGGACAATGGATGTAAAACATCTTACGGCTTTCTTGAAAGATAAGCTAAACAGAAGCGTTGATTTTGTTCCACCAAAGAAAACTGAAAACGGTGGAGACAAGAAGGGAAAAGATGGTGGTGGAGAGAAAAACGAAGGTGGCAGCGGCAGTAGTGAGAAAAAAGAAGGTGGTGGTGGGGAAGGAAGCAAAATCGAAAGGACAAAGGGCGAAGTAAACAATGAGCAAAAAGAAAGTGACGGTGGGGGAGGACGCAAAATCGAAGGGACAAAGGGCGAAGTAAACAATGAGAAAAAACAAGCTGGCGGTGGGGAAGTAAGCAAAATCGAAGGGACAAAGGGCGAATTAAACAAAATGGAATATCAAGCATACAATACCAATACACATTATGCAGTTCCAACGTACCACCAAAGTTATGTCCATCACGACTATAATGTACCAATATACAACAACGATCATGTTAATACTGGTTATATGGTACAATATTCTGAGGGCCCTCCTCCACCACCACCAACTTATGTCAACATGAACGATCAAATGTTTAGCGACGAAAACCCTAATGGTTGCTTCATTATGTGAAATGACAATTTTGTCATTAAGGGAGATAGTTCGCATTCTCAATTGTAGATATGTTATAAAAATAGAAATATATGTTAGAAAATTATGTTGTTTGACTTGTATATATTTTGTAACTTTTTAATAATTTGTTGGTTAAACATGTTAAATATATTTTGCTAATTTAAAAGGATGTGGTAGAAAGATTTCAGGTGGCTAAATTTTTTGATTTGGATTTTGAATAATGTTATCTAATATTAGTGATATTAGAGCACCAGTCTAGTTGACAAATTTGATATATTCAATTAAATGAATCATGTGACATTACATTTCAGTGAGTCCATTATTTTGTAATTTGTACAACATAATTGTCGACTAGTTTTGAATAGCATTATTATTGGATATTTCTTATTGAAATTGCATCGTAATGTCTTATTCAAGAAAATAATTCACTCATTATTTTTGAAAAATAAAAAAATGAAGTCGTGACGCAATCTTATTAGCCAAATTATGCATTCTATTTAAATAGTGCTTTTAACCTCACAACCACCAATTAAATTTTGGTTTAATTTATTAAATTCTTCATGATAGGAAATCATAAGAAATTATGACCTTTTATATCCTCAAATAGGTGAGTGACATGGAAACCTTTAATTTGTGCTAAAAGCTTGTTTAAATATTTTTTTGACCCTTCATGATAGTAAAAGCCAACTCAGAGTTCCACTTCAATCTAATCTTTTATGCATATAGAGCTTATTTTAGCATCATTTAATCCAATTTATCGAAAATGTAAGTCATTCATGCTTTCTACTTTCTACTTTAATTTTCATGTAGCATTGTTTGACAACCAACTTGAAATAGTTTGGACTTGTGTTTGTAGATCTACGTGGTGGAAGTATGTCTACTCGCATCAGCTCTGGTAAAAAATAATGCCTAACATATAATTAAAAGGAAAAAAAAAAGACGAACTTTTACATTGTCAATTTACTTTGGTTCATAGACGTTGACATAAAAAATAAGGAAAACTTTTTTTTTCTCAATTGGTATGTGCAAAATAAGGTATCATTCAAATATAGTCGATAATGGTTGAATAGTGAATTTATTTTGACGCATTAACGATGTGATGAAAATTAAAAGTGGACATGAGTTGAATTCAGACCCAATTCGACAATTGAACCGACCATGTCTTGGTTGGATGAATTCCCAACTCGAAATCGAATCAACAAGATGAATAAATCAACCAAATCGATCCAAGTCGATTTCGATCGGTTCGGGTGCAATAAGAATAATAAATCAACTCACCCCTAACGGAAATCAATATTTCTTCCACATTCATTAAAAAATCACACAATTGGATTTCCATTTGCCAAGTTGAAGTTGCTTCAAATTTCGATATATCTTGAATTGCTAATAGCACGTGTAAAATAAAAGTGGACAAAAATTCGACCACTAAAAATAGAGTGTGGTTGCTTATATTAAGAAATAAAAAGTGGAATTCCATTTTGTAAGTAACCAAATTGCATCGAAATTATAAGGATTCAGTGTCAACTTCCATTCTGAGACAATGACGGGTGTCAGTGTCACTCAAAATGATAACCACATAGTTATAATACAGAGAAAAAAAAACTTCAATTTCATAGAATTAAGCATCATAGTTTGCTTATAAAGTAATCCAACCCTTGAGATTGGCTGCATTTGCTTGAAAGCTGCCTTCACACTAAAGCCAAATGACCAATTATTTAGCCTTTATTTTTATTCTTTATACGTATTATTATCCTTGATTTGATTTAGTTGAACATGATAGACTTTTTTTTTTTGGCATTTTATTAGAAAGAATTTTGCTTGGATACTCCATAGTTAACTATTTTAAGATCCTTTTCGTGGATCATGGTGAATGATTGCTATTTAGGACAACTTTTTTTTCTTATTGCATATGTTTTAAATTATTTAATTTAACTTCAGAAACAACCAAATTAACTTGCTATTTGATGCATTATACTTGTCTCTCGGGGCATAGCCTAGTGGTGCAAAAGGACAGGAGTAATGTTATCTCACGCCTTGCTGGCAGTCGTAATGTGGAGGTTCGATTCCTGAAACATGGAATTAGACTCCTTGTAGGCGCGGTGTACAAGCAACTCTTGATCCCTAACCGCCCCCCAAGGCACATCCAAGTTGGCGGAACAATCACATTGGGGGGCTCTGGAACCAAGTGTGGGGAGTTCGATTCCTGGTTGGAGCAGCCAAGTGATGTAATAACCAGAGGAAGAATTGGAGCAGCTTGGTGATGTAATAACCATGGAGGAGGGTCCCTTTGGGGAAGGAGTAAAAGTCATGTGGGAACCTGGGAACCAACAAGGGCACAACCTGCGATTTACCTCCACTAGTCACTGAGGGGCCGGGGGCTAGAGGTCCAGAATTTAGTCCGGCTAAGTTGGGACACCTGGGTTATCAAAAAAAAAAAAAAACTCTTGATCTCTAACCTGTTGGGACACATCCCACGATTTACCTCCCTCACAAATCTCTAGGAGCGGAGCGGTGGGAGCCCTCGAGATTGGGGTTCAACCTTTATTTGATGCATTATACTTTTCCTTTTACAAGTGACGGGCTAACTCCTTTCAAACTCTCCGTCTGAGCTGCTTTCCCATCACACCAATATTACACATAACAAAAGTCTAAACCAAAGAGATAAAATAGGCCTCCCAAAGGCATTCTTTTTCCTGCAAGAATTAATTAATTTTTTTTACGTTAATGGTTACACAAGTTTTGAGTAACTACATCAATAGTTATTAAAGTTATTTTCTTACAATAATACTTACTCAAGTTTCTAAATATTACATTAATGATCACTAGATTAAAAAATTAAAAAATTAACATTAAATCTTTTGTGGCGCTGTTAAGTGTCATACTGTCACCAAACAGTTTATCTATTATGCCAAGTTAGCGAATTCGTTGCTAAAGAAATACTGAAATAGAGTCTAGGTTTACCTTACAATTACAGCTTGAAATTCTAATTTTGCTCAATTCTCAATTTTGTTAACTTGATTTAATAAATAATTATTTTGGTGGCATGTTGATAATTACGGCACCACGTAGGATTTAAAGTTAATTTTTTCACCAAGTGAGCTTTAGCATAACATTTAAAAGTTTGAGTTATTATTAACAAAAAAAATAAAAAAATAACTTCAATAATTATTCACGTGATTACTAAAAATATCAGTGACCTTAACCCTTAAAGAAAACAAAGATTCGAAAGGCGTTTTATGACGCCCAAACGTAAAAATTGAAGAATTCAATTTACTTTTCATTGCAGCAACAGATGAAAAAACCTGCAGCTGCACAATGACGTTTTAGGTAGTTGATTCTTTTTCAAGCAAAATGTCCAAAATAAAATAATAATAATAATAAATAAATAAATAAATAAATAAATAAATAAATAAATAAATAAATAAATAAATAAATAAATAAATAATAAATAAATAAATAAATAAATAAATAAATAAATAAATAATGAGTAACGTACATTTTTCAAACTTGTTTATTTGAGAAGTAGCCAATAGTGAAGATAAGAAACGTATTACACATGCTTCCGGGGCATAACCCAATAGTGCAAAATACATGAGTGAGATAGTCTCAATCTTGTTGACAGTTGTAGCGTGAGGGTTTAATTCCTGATATATGAAATTGGACTCTTTATGGGTACCAATGCATGGGTAAGCTCTTGTTCCCTGATCTGTTGGGACATATCTCACGATTTACCTCCCTTGCAATGATCTAGGGACGAGACAAGGGGAGCTCTCAAAATTGGGAACTTTAAGAAGCGTGTTACACATTCGCATACCTCATCTTGCATGATTAATAGCGACTTTTCTCTTTTCAATTCATTAAAGGTCATTTTTTTTACCAATTATTTAAATTCTACACCTTAAAATAGTGTTTAAGTACCTACTTGATGGGAAAGGAATAAAACAGGCACTGTCAAGTTAGCATGATCTACTTTTTGATTAATCATGTGACCTAACTTGCGAAGACAATGAAGGTTGGAATCTTTGCCAGATACAATATAAAGGGTTTTTTTTAGTATATTGAGCAAGATAGATTGAGCACCTATTTGATTTTGAAAAAAAATTAGATTTTCAGTAGTTTTTTCTTTAAAGTTGATGAAATATGTGATTGAAAAATAATATTTTCACTTTCCATTGAGGAAATCATCATTTTTATCCAATTTTTCAATAAAAAGCTGTGAAAATGACGATATACCTTCTTATTTAAATAAAAAAAATAGAGAAGAAAACCAAAGAACGAATTGCAATTATACTCTCAAAATTTTAAAAAATATAAATGAATCCCAAATAAATTATCAAAAAAATAGAAATAAAAAAGAAATCCTTTTTCCCCCTTCTTCTTCTTCCTTCTCCTCCACCACCACCACCAAAAATATTTTTAAAATCTATAAAATTAATATTCCATGGTTGAGATCTCTGTGTACATTTTATTGGAGTTCAAAAAGTATTGAGTGGAAAAATGTTTTTTTTTTTTTTTAACTTATCGAATCATGTGTCGTTACGTGGCACAATGTCAAGTAAAATGTCAAGAAAAATGTACATGTAGCATGATTGAAGAATTTTAGATTTAAACCGTTAACGTTCAATTTTTTTAGTAGAACTCAGCTTTTTCAGTAGAACTAGCTTGATTTTCTCAATCTACATCACTATTGTAATAAAATAACTCATTTTACGAAGGCTACAATCGCTAAATCAACATCGTAAAGCTCCAAAATTTCCATTATTAACCATAGGTAAAAAAATGCACAACCAATGGTTCTGGTCTGCGAGTGAAGAATGTGCACATCCAGTTTTAGATATTCTAAGGCAAAATCAAGCAACAAATGAGATTCTGTAATCCACATGGCAACTCAATCAGCCAATCAGATATCCACAATCCTATCTTTGAAGATGGCAACTCAATCAGCCAATCAGATATCCACAATCCTATCTTTGAAGATAAGCCCTTTTATTACCTGGGAAATGATGGTTGAACAGGGTTAAAACATAGGAAAAGTGTGGATAGACTCATGGACGGATTCAGAATTAAATTCAAGATCGGGCTAAAAAATTTTAAACCGGACTAATACGTGAAAAAAAAAATTTACACATTAAAAATATGTTTTTACCAAAAAAAAAAGGGGGAAATTACCCTAAAAAAATATTAATTGGGCCTGGTAGATGGGGGACTACAGCCCAGCTAGCCCCCCCCCCAAATTCGTCCTTGGACAGACTGAGTTGGCAGGATTTGGTTAGATGTTTTTTTTCAAAAAAAAAAAAAAAATTCAAACCGTCCATTCATATTTCAACAATGCGCCCCCGTTTTTATAGCATCTCTCCTATTACATAATTCCGATTCTCATTTCTCACCCATCATTCAACAAAAAATCAGTCGACATGGAGGCCTCTACATGTGCTTCATCCACCACAAAACTTTATTAATTTTTAAAATATTTTTGGTGGTGGTGGTGGTGGTGGTGGTGTTGGAGAAGGAGGAGGAGGAAGAAAAGAGGAGAAATAAAGATCTTTCATTCTAATTTCTAATTTTTTAATAATTTATTCGGGGTTGTTTAGATTTTTTAAAAAATTTCGGAATATGATTTGTAATTATTTCTTTATTTTTCTTTTCTTTTCATTTTATTTAAATAGAATGGTATATTTTTCCTTTCACAATTTTTTATTGAGAAATTGGAAAAATGATAATTTTCGCAACGAAATGTGGAAAAAAAAAAAACATAGGGATGTTTTGCACAATGAACTCTAAACGTATGACATTTTGTGCTAATAACCAATTGAAAAATGATAAAAAAAATTTTTCCACAAAACGTGTGGTTGAAAATAATTTTGTGGAAAAATTGAGTTTTAAGACATGGAAGTCGCTGTATAATACTAGATTAAAAATAAAATCATCAGAAGTTAATCACATGCTAATGTACTAGTTCCATCTTGTACCACGTATCATTGCCAATTGTCAGTCTGACTAGCTTGAATTGTTTCTAGCCTATTGTTGGACGAAATTTAGTATATCCACTTTTTAGAGTAAAATTTATCGAAAAATTGAATTTCCACTACATGTTCGTTTACTATGAGAGACTCGTGTGGTTGCCATCGATCGCGAATTCATCAATTCATTGGCCATCCTTTTCCTTTATAGAAGTTGATTGCAAGAAAAGGAAAAACCATTAAAATGACCCTTTTTCCCTTGGAAAATGCTGTGCATCGTCCCATTTTTGTATTTGGGTCTGGGGAATGAAAAGACTGCTCTAATTCTTGATCAATCATTCTTTCTTTTGTAACAAGACACCACGTTGCCAACCGATCTAGTGGATTAACAGATTAATGAGGCCATCGTTCTCATCCATGTCCCCCAAATTATTGAATCTTGCTGTGCTGCTAGAACTGTACACACAGATGCTGCACAGAATAAACACAGCAAGGATGGGCGGGTTTTTTTGACATTTTTTTATTGTAACATGGGTTCATGTGAGATTTTTTGAAATTTATTTATCTGATAATTCCGAATATTTTAGATATTTTACCCATAATATAAGTCGAGTCGTTAATTTTTCAGACTCAACATGTACATTTAATGTGTCATGTGCATCGCAACGGCCTCTATCCATGTACATTTTACTTGTGTTTAAGCTTGTTGGCTCGTGTTGGGGAAGCTGCCTCGATAAGGTCTACTGAACCTCAAGGGTTGATCGGACGTCCTGTCATACGTGCTTTTGATATAGATCTATTATGAATACAAAAATAAAAATATATGTTATCTAAGCAATGTTCATTCTACTTTATCGTGCACGAATTTCTGATATCAAGAATTTGTAAACCTTAAAATTCGTGGGATAGACACCATCGTAAAATTATTGATTAATCATATATAAGTCCAACAAAATCTATGAAGTTTTGAGGATTTCATTTCAAAATTTAGAAAATGTTGATTTTTGTACTAAATATTCTGATATCACATGCGCGGTGTAAGGTAAATTGCAGAATAATTTTTTTTATTTTAAATTGTTAATTAACCACGTTAATCACAAAGTTTTTTAATTTTAAGCTCCACCCACATATTACTTCTTTTCTTTTTTTTTTTTGCAGAATAATTTTTTTTATTTTAAATTGTTAATTAACCACGTTAATCACAAAGTTTTTTAATTTTAAGCTCCGCCCACATATTACTTTTTTTTTTTTTTTTCACTGTGGTGGAATCCAGATTGAGAGAGAGAGAGAGAGAGAGAGGGGGTCAATCAACCTTAAACCTTACAAGTTACAAGTATCCACATTTGGTAACACATGGCAAAATTAAAAAAATCAGTTAATTAGGGAAAATAGTAAAAGTTTGTCGGTGTACCTAACTTGGCCTAATAAAAATAAAGTAATCATTTTGTGAACAATACAAAAAAGTTTAAGCCACCGTGTTCAGCATTAAAAATAATAATAATAATAAATAAAATAAAATCTTCTATATAAATATTCAACAAAAGACACGTATACTCCGTCATTCAATCTCTCGTATTACAAATAAATATTATATCAATCGTAATCCATTAACTAACACATAAAAAATGATAAGCACAAGATAATAATATACTTGTAACTAAGAAATGATTTCGAGCAGTATCTATTAAATTATCATCTACATCTTTATGTTGGTCATGTTATTTTATATTAAAAGATTATATGCACATTTTCATAATCTCTAATCCTTTTAGTCGTAAAATGAAGTGAATGCAGATTGTTGAGTTTCAGATAATTTCTGTACCCTTAGGTTCGATCTCTTATTTTCTGGGGCCAACGCGCTATGCAGACATTTATAAAGACTTTTATCTATATTCATATGAACCGCACATCTAATATAAAACTTTAGACTGTTAGAATATAAATAATTTAACTTCTAAAGTACCTCTAATTTACAGCAAGGATGGGCGGGTTTTTTTGACATTTTTTTTATTGCAACATGGGTTTCATGTGAGATTTTTTGAAATTTATTTATCTGATAATTCCAAATATTTTAGATATTTTACCCATAATATAAGTCGAGTCGTTAATTTTTCAGACTCAACATGTACATTTAATGTGTCATGTGCATCGCAACGGCCTCTATCCATTTACATTTTACTTGTGTTTAAGCTTGTTGGCTCGTGTTGGGGAAGCTGCCTCGATAAGGCCTACTGAACCTCAAGGGTTGATCGGACGGCCTGTCATACGTGCTTTTGATATAGATCTATTATGAATACAAAAATAAAAATATATGTTATCTAAGCAATGTTCATTCTACTTTATCGTGCACGAATTTCTGGATCAAGAATTTGTAAACCTTAAAATTTGTGGGATAGACACCATCTTAAAATTATTGATTAATCATATATAAGTCCAACAAAATCTATGAAGTTTTGAGGATTTCATTTCAAAATTTAGAAAATGTTGATTTTTGTACTAAATATTCTGATATCACATGCGCGGTGTAAGGTAAATTGCAGAATAATTTTTTTTATTTTAAATTGTTAATTAACCACGTTAATCACAAAGTTTTTTAATTTTAAGCTCCGCCCACATATTACTTTTTTTTTTTTTTTTCACTGTGGTGGAATCCAGATTGAGAGAGAGAGAGAGAGAGAGAGGGGGTCAATCAACCTTAAACCTTACAAGTTACAAGTATCCACATTTGGTAACACATGGCAAAATTAAAAAAATCAGTTAATTAGGGAAAATAGTAAAAGTTTGTCGGTGTACCTAACTTGGCCTAATAAAAATAAAGTAATCATTTTGTGAACAATATAAAAAAGTTTAAGCCACCTTGTTAAGCATTAAAAAAATAATAATAATAAATAAAATAAAATCTTCTATATAAATATTCAACAAAAGACACGTATAATCCATCATTCAATCTCTCGTATTACAAATAAATATTATATCAATCGTAATCCATTAACTAACACATAAAAAATGATAAGCACAAGATAATAATATACTTGTAACTAAGAAATGATTTCGAGCAGTATCTATTAAATTATCATCTACATCTTTATGTTGGTCATGTTATTTTATATTAAAAGATTATATGCACATTTTCATAATCTCTAATCCTTTTAGTCGTAAAATGAAGTGAATGCAGATTGTCGAGTTTCAGATAATTTCTGTACCCTTAGATTCGATCTCTTATTTTCTGGGGCCAACGCGCTATGCAGACATTTATAAAGACTTTTTATTTATATTCATATGAACCGCACATCTAATATAAAACTTTAGACTGTTAGAATATAAATAATTTAACTTCTAAAGTACCTCTAATTTGTTAATTGTATATTAATTATACTATATTTTCTATTTAATTTAGATTTTACATGTTTTTAACCTCCAAAATCAACGAGATCCAGATATCAACAAATTTCAACTCCTCTCACATTTGTATATATGTTACATGTACACTTGAACAGAAACTTAGACCACCATACTGTAGCTTTAAAGGGGTACGAAAGGTCATATGCAATTCAACGCCTAAGTCACGATGAAAATATATATTTGATGTCAGAAGACTCAATTGACGAATATATGGGTTGTCGGATTATAAAATACTTACAGTCAAGTTACCTGATCGTGTATTTATACGAGGAGAGTGAACAAAAGATACTCTTTGGGTACTTGACACTTCGCAACATTTCTAAGGGCTCACTTGTCATATTCAATTGTGTCAATCCATAGTTGCCATAGGCTTATAGTTTGCAGATGTAAAAATAGGCTAAAAAGTTGTGATTTGATTGGACTCGAGGTTGCAAAACTATTACATTATTTTAGTTTTGTACAATGCTTTGTGCAACTTGACCAAGATAATGTTTGCTGCAGACATTATTTACCTGATAAGCACATTATTCCGAGCTAGTCAGCCAATGGCATGACCAATGACCTCGAAAGAGGCAATACGAAGTTGAGTGCTGATCTTGCATGACTTCTTACTTATCCGAAGGGAAAGACGTAACAATGTCTATATTCTAGAAGGTTAAGCATTTAACGTTTAAATTAAGTTAAGAGTTCCCGTGTAATCATTTGTATAGAAAAAGTTAAGACAAAATGATTTTTATATTGTATTATATTTCATTAGGGTTGATAGAATGAATTCCTATCTTATTTTATCCTTTAGGGTCAGAAACTAAATGCTGTAAGAACCTTGCCAGGTGGCCAATTGGATCCCTGTGAAAGGTGAGGGTGGCCCTGGTAAAGGAGTTTATCCTTCCAATAAAGCAAGCACTTGATACCTTATTTAGGGATGTAAACGAGCCGGGCCGAGCCGGCTCGCGAGCCTAAAGTTTTGGCTCGG
>NC_036259.1:5989205-6011270 GCF_002742605.1 Olea europaea var. sylvestris | reverse complement strand
CTTAAAAGGCAGCAGTTTTTCCTTTAAAAAAAAATTTTTTTTTTTTTTTTTTTTTTTTGCGAGCTCACGGGCCGGCTCGAGCAAAGCCCGTGTCCCCAAAATGGGGCTCGGCCCGAGCTTAGGCTCGGGTCTACCGAGCCCCGAGCCGAGCCGACTCGGGCTTTTCCCGAGTCGAGCCACGGACGGCCCGAGCCGGCGAGCCCGATTGCCATCCCTAACCTTATTCCACTGAAAATCTCACAAAAATTTAAAAAGTTGAGTTCAATTGAAAACTGTGGAAACAGAAAGATGCTTTGCTTTTTGACTTTGGCACCAATTTGGATGAGCTTGAGCACGGTCTAATCTAATGTTGTTGTTTGAAGTGTGTGGGGGCAGCAGAAAACCTCACAAAGTCAAATAATAATTAAATAAAATATTACTTCAAGAATAATAAATAATATTGTGTTTATTAGTTTATATGGCGTCTGTTACCTTATCAATTCTAATTGAAATTGCACATAACGATTGTGACAAGTCACTTGTGTTTGGTCTTTTGTATAAGTTCAGCAAGTTTAAAGGGTGTTTGGTAGGAATTTTTATGTGAAAATGCATTTTTGAATAGTAAATTGATGGGAAATGTGTGGTTGAAAAATAAGAAAAAGTTTTTGATTTACGTGTAATATTATTTTAATAAAGAATGTGTGGTTGAAAAGAAGAGAGAGAAAAATACATTTTGATAAAAATGGGTGCCAAACAGGGCCTAAGAGGACATGACGACCTTAGGAGTTGGGAGTGCTTAGTCGATTGAAAATAACGGATAGGAAATTGTTTTTATTGTATTTCACTAGTCAAAATAGTAACGATCCAAGAAAAATACTTCTTACTGGGTGAAAGGTGCATTACAGACTTACGTTTGTTCGCAAAAGAATTTTCGACTTATGATCATAGCTAGCGATCTATTGTTTTGGACATTTAAATCCACAACTTGAAATTATGAATACATCTTTATTAACACATTTCGGAGGAGACTCAACTATTACTCACTTTTATTCACATATTCCGTATTATCCACAAATTATAATCAATTAAATTAAAATTTTTTAATCAGTTCCTTAATATGCACTTCTGGTAACTTTGTCTAGTTGAAACTAATCTTTAGAGATAAGTCAAATTTATTCATTTATTTAACAGATTGTCTTCAATGCGCCTTTCTACGTGCTAGTCAAATTTATTTTTTAATCAATTATATAATAGACCAATACTTTTGTAAATGATTTAATACTAAAGCACAAGTGCATTCCTCCTAAATTTTAAGAACACTAAGAAGATATTGAATATGAATGTAAATCAAAAGTTTGATTCAATGTGGAATGATATGTGGATCTCAAGATATTTTTCAATATTTTCTCATGTTTTGTATTGATCATTCATCACCTATTTATAGGCCTCAATCAATACACCACGAAATGGTGCCAAAACATGATGAAAAGTGACAACTTTTAATCCATAACGGTCACCAAGTTTCAAATTGAAAAATCAGCTAACGATTATTTTTTAACACTATGCGTACACATAGTATAAATCTTGCGTACGTATAGTAGAAGCAAATTTGATTCTGTTTTGGCCAACACACATCTCGTGTACGCACAAAAATAAGTCTATGCGTACACATAGGCAAAAAATCTAGATTTCCATTTTTTCAATTTCTTTTGATTCTAGTAAATTCCACAATTGAGCCCAACAATTAGCCCATTATCATTCCACTGATTTTGAACAAATATTCAACAATCCCCCACTTGTTCAAAATCAATATGAACACATATTCAAAATGACGACACTTATGCAAAAGGATTAGATATCTTTTGATTTGAATCTAACCATGGTGTAATTCAAACAAAGTAAAGTCGAAATTAGAGGTAGCATGGAAGTTTTGAACCAATTATTCCTTGTGACAATACCGGTAAAAACACACACATAAGTATCACATTTTCTCAAGTTCCTCAACTCGCATAGCGTTTTTATAACCTTGCACTTATCATATTCAACGAACTTTTAAGAGAGAAACTTCAACTCTCTATTTGAGACGGCACTACCTCGAAGTTCATTTAGGTGAAGTTCTTCCAGTATCTTTGTTATTTTTAGAGATACTTATGTTTTAGCACTGAACTTCATTAAGAACTTTAAGCTCAACCCCCACTTTAGTAACAACCAACATTATTTAATTAGGATAGGTTTATCGCAGATTTAAATAATGCTGCAACTATCCACATATCGAATGACTTGTTACTCTTTGAATCCATGGATTATCTTTTAGTAATGACAGGTATAGTTACCGTCATTGGTAGACCTTTTTAATTTAGGAGTGTCAACCCCATTATATTCGAAGTGAACTCCACTAAACCTCTATTTAGTGGTTTAGTTAAATAATCCGCTAAATTCTCAATTGACCTTATATGATTTAGGGAAATTATTTCATTTTGATTAATTTTCTTATGTAGTCATGTCTTAGACTCATATGTCTAGACTTCCATTGTATACCTTATTGTATGCTTTTACTAATGTGGCTTGACTATCGCACATATATGTATTGAAAAAATATTCTTCGATCCCAAAGGTATTTATAAAAGAGATCTTTAAGCCATTCAGTCTCTTTCCCGATATTCGATAGTGCTTCAAATTTAGATTTCATGTTCGAGTGTGTTATGCATGTTTGTTTCTTTGATTTCCAAGAAACCGCATCTCCTCCTAGAGTGAATACCCAACCCGAGGTAGATTTACTTTTACCCATACTATATATCCAACTAGTATCGGTAAATCCTTCCAATACTGTTGGGAATTTAGTATATTGTAGGCCCAAGTTCTTGGTTTTCTTTAAATATCCAAGAATTCTTCCAATGATCATTCCCCAGATTGTTAGTAAACCTCCTATGTTTACTTATTGCATAGGCTATGTCCAATCATGTGCATTGAATTGCATACATAAGACTCCCTATAGCACTTGCATACTTCAATTGAGCAATCGCCCTTTCACTATTCTTTACAAGCGTTAAATTTGGATCGATTGGGGTACTATATTCCTTTAAGTTCAAATGTTTAAACTTATTTATCACATTTTCGATGTAATGTGATTGACTTAAATGGTAAACCCCACTAGTCTTTGTAACTTTGATACCCAGAATGATATCCACATGTCCAAGATCCTTCATCTTGAATGTGGAAGACAGAAACCTCTTTATTTCTTCTATACCATCCATGTGATTACTCATAATCAACATGTCGTCAACATATAAGTATATAAATATCACATAATTTTCAAAAAATTTAGAATATAAACATCTATCTACACTATTATGCTTAAAACAAAATGATATTATAGCTAAGTTAAACTTCTCATGCCATTTCTTAGGTGCCTGATTTAAACCATATAAGGATTTCATCAACTTGCACACCTTATATTCATTTCCAAGTAGAACAAACCCTTGAGTTGTTTCATATAGACCTCCTTATCGAGATCCCCATTTAAGAATGTCGTTTTGACAACGTTTGATGAACATGTAGGTCATTTATTGAACCCAATGCGAATAATATACTAATCGATGTTATTCTAACTATCAATGCATAAGTGTCAAATAGTCGATTCTTTCCTTCTGTCGATATCTTTTGGCTACTAATCAAGCCTTGAAAATATTTAGAGAGTCATAAACATTATATTTTCTCCTGAATATCCATTTACATTCAATATGTTTGGATCCTAGTAGCAAATCGACAAGTTCTCAAGTATTATTAGACATTATCGAAACCATTCATCTTTAATTGCATCTTTCCAGATATACTATCACGAGAAGCCATAGCTTCTTTATAAGTTTTAGGATCGATTTTCACTTGTAGAACAAAATGAATTGTTCTTATAACATTCAACTCATTTTCCTCTACTAAGTAAAAGGAGATAAGTTGAGAAACAATTTCATCCGGTTCCAAAAACTTCTCAACTTGAGTTCTCTTGCTCCTTCATGGTTCACTAGAATCATCAATGTCTTTAGAAGACATTTCATCACGTGTTCCACTTGAGCTATGGATATTTTCAAGATTTTCTCTCAATTCATTATCCGAACATAGTGAATCCCTAAAGAACTCTATATCACTAGATTCGATAATCGTATTAGTCTCCAAATTTAATAATCTATAAGATTAGCTATTATTAGCATATCCAACAAAGGCACATTTAATGCCTCTTGGTCTCAATTTGGTCCAATTGGAGTTCGTGTTCTTGCAGTAAGCAAGACGCCCCCACACTTCGAAGTATCTAGTGTTCGATTTTCTTCTTTTCCACAATTCATAAGGAGAAACTTTTGTATATCTGGAAGGAATTCTATTAAGTATCCTACATGTATTTAATAAAGTTTTGCCCCACAAATTAAATTGCAACTTGGCATAAATAAGCATGATATTAATCATTTTAACTAAAATTTTATTTTTTCTTTCACCCAAACCATTTTGTTCGGGTGTTCTAAGTGAAGAACATTGGTGAATTACGCCATATTGTTTACAAAACAAGTTAAAATCGTTGAAAAAATATTCACCGCATCTATCACTTATTAAGGTTTTAATTTTCTTTCCTAAACAATTTTTAACTTCATTCTTATACACCTCAAACATATCAAAAGCTTCACTTTTATGTTTTAATAAGTAAACATATGTATATCTAGAAAAGTTATCAATAAAAAGTGATGAAATACATATTTCCACATTTAGTTAACATGTCATTTAATTCACATATATATATGTATGGATTAGTTCGAAAATGCTAGAAGTCCTTTTTACACTATGATAGAGCTTTATAATCATCCTAGATTCTACACATATCTTGCATTTATTTTCTTATTTTCATAATATGAAATCAAGTCACAATTTTTCATGTGTTTCATAGTACTTCTACTAATATGACCTAATCTAGCATGCCATAATGAAATAGAATCAACAATATAGGCAAAGTTAGTTTTATTCATTTCTTTGTCAACGGTACAAAGTTTGATCATTCATTCACTAGAATAACCTTTACCAACATATTTCCCATTATGGAGAGTACAAGTTTACTGGATTCATACACACATTTTGATACCCGATTTTCCTAAGAGATCCTATTCGTATCCGAAACATGTAGTACATTTGTAAGAGTAACAGTTTTCTCGGAAGTGAAGATGATATCAATATTTCCTTTTCCAATCACCTTGGACCGAACCTCATTACCCATTTGAATCTCTAGGTCTCCATCCACCTCGTGATATATTTTGAATAAGAATTTGTCATATGATACATGTAAGGTAGCACAAGTATCAAACCACCACTCGAGAATCTTTCCCTTGATCGCATTTATTTCGCTTACGGTGGCCACAATTTTATCGATGGAATTCTCTTTACCCTCAAAGTTGTTTTGTTTTCGGTGTCAACACTCCTTAGCATAATGACCGGATTTTCCACATATAAAACATTTTCCTTTGATCTTCTTCATAGACTTATTAAGGTTCCTCGAATGCTTCCTCTTGTTAGATTTCGCAGGTGGTTCAAAATTTTCAACAGCATTAACCTTAGAAGTTCCTTCCAAAGAGTTTTCAATCTTCTCACGCAATCTAGATTCTTCCTCAATCCGAAGATATTTTGCAATTGTTCTAAAGAATAATCTTCGAAACTATGCATGATCTTCTTCCGGCATCCTTTCCAAGTCCCCGAGAGTTTAGCAATTATAGCCCCCACTTGAAAGATCTCCAGGATTTCAATTTTCACTGCCTTTAGTTTGTTGACAATTACTTGCAATTTACGTATTTGGGCAAGTAGGGGGATATTATCAAGAAATTTAAAGTCAAAGTCCTTTGAAATAAAAAATTTCTTGATACTTTCTCTTCCGCTTTGTACTTACTTTCCAAAGCATTCCAAATTTTCTTTGCCGATGTTGTGTTGGTATATAAATCATACAAGCGATTTGATAGCGCATTGAGTATGTGACCGAGCAAATCAATTCATCTTCTTGGCGTTTCTATCTTTCGGCTTTGATTGCTTCGGTCTCTCCATCTGCGGGTTCCGGTAATGGTGCCAAATTTGGATCAAGGTTATAGAAGATCTTCAACGCCATTAAGAGAAACTTTAATTTTTCTTGCCACCATGTGAAGTTTGTGCCATCAAACCGATCCAACCACACTTTGATTTATAAGTTTGATTGTCGCCATTGTTGTCTCACTCTCTATCGTAGAAATATCGTTTGAGATTGTTGGAAACAAAGGGGTTTGGAGAAGAGACAAAATGAATAACAAAATTACAGCAACAAGATGAAAAATTAGAAAGTTGTCAAGAATAAATTTGAAGGCTCGAACACGGGATCGTTGTTCTCTAACGATATTTGCCCCCTCTCGGGATTGAATAAGATGTTTAAGGGTTTTGACAAATAGATTGTAGGATTATATCAAGACATGTAAATGATGTAACACTAAAGCACAAGAACAATCCTCCAAAATTTTAAGAACACTATGAAGATATTGAATATGAATATAAATCAATAGTTTGATTCAATGTGGAAAGATATGTGGATCTCAAGATTTTTTCAATATTTTCTCATGTGTTTGTATTGATCATTCATCACCTATTTACAGGCCTCAATCAGTACACCACGAAATGGTGTCAAAACATGATGAAAAGTGACAACTTTTAATCTAAAACGGTCACCGAATTTCAAATTGAAAAATCAGCCAACGACTATTTTTTAGTACTATGCGTACGCATAGTATGAATTTTGCGTATGTATAGTAGAAGCAAATTTGATTCTGTTTTGACCAACACACATCTTGTGTGCACACAAAAATAAGGCATAGGCAAAAAATAAAAAAATTCCATTTTTTTAATTTCTTTTGATTCTACTAATTTCGCAATTGAGCCTAATAATTAGCCCATTATCATTCTATTGATTTTAAACAAATATTTCAACAGTGATTAATTAAGATGAAAAAAATACATAAATATCATACTTCCAAAATATACTTTCAAATGTAAGAAATAAGGTAATCACAATTTGTGATATTTGATAAAATTGTGACTTATTTTTAATTAAATAGGTCACGGTCACAATGAATATACAATATATAATCCATAATTACATATTTATTGATTACAAATTATTCAATTAACTTGTCACAATCATTAATCATCTCATCTCATCCCACTCCACTCCACTCCACTACTGCCAAAAACCACCCAAAATCGCCACCGCCACCGCCACCATTAATCCATAACCCATTATCACCTTTGCCTCAACCTGCAATCTCAAATTCACAACCACCATCTTCACATTCAACACAACTCCACCACCATTACATTAAAAAATAAATAAAAACTGGACTACAATAAATCATCGTAGTATTAAGTCGATTGGCAGCAGTGGCACGATAGAGAGAAGATGTACTAACAACAAAGCAAGCCACCATAAACAACACTATTCCATTGGTGGCAATGGCCTTACAAACTCTGCACTAATTACTTAATTTTTATTTATTATTATTTTTTTTTACACAAATTCTATATTATGACCAGATATTTATAATCTTCAATGTTATTTTTTATTGTTACCATTTTCATATTCGACAATAAATGTCTACAGTAAATAGTAGTTTCGTTGTCATACAATCAAATCAAATGCATAACTATTATAATTGAATTTCACATTCTGTGTTGTTACTTACCTTGTATAATGGATATTTTGGTTTGGGTAATTAGCACAAAACATCCCTACCTTTCAATGTTTTTGTGAAAAACTTCCCTACCTTTCATTTTTTGACGGATTACACCCTCACCTTTACCTTTTTTTGCGCAAAACGTCCTTCTGTCAACTCTTCGTTAAAATGCTCCGTTAAATCAAAAGGTAATTAGCACAAAAGGTCCCTACCTTTCAAAGTTATTGTGCAAAACGTCCCTACCTTTTATTTTTTTAGCATATAGCAAAAAAGGTCCCTACCTTTCAAAGTTATTGTGCAAAACGTCCCTACCTTTTATTTTTTTAGCATATAGCAAAAAAGGTCCCTACCTTTCAAAGTTATTGTGCAAAACGTCCCTACCTTTCATTTTTAGCATTTTTACCCCTACATTTCACCTTTCATTGCGCAAAAAGTCATTTTCATTCATTTTTTCAATAAAATGACGATTTTACCCTCCTATTGAAATAAAACAAAAAGAAAAGACAAACATAATTAATTAATTGCAATCATAGTTCTAAATCTTTCAAAACATTACAGATAAATCCTAAACTCCACTACCGCCACTTTCACAACCCCACCAAGCCACCACCTATAGATCCATATAGCACCACTTTTCGATTACAACACCTATCGGACTCCACCACCACCAGCATCGCCTCACTCTCCCCAATATCCTCCTCCATAGTATTGGTCACCAATCTGTCCGAAACAACCACATTTACAGTGGTAGAGTCCGGTGGGCATGGTGGCCGAAAGGTGGTATTATGTGGATTTATAGTTGGCAGCTTGATAGGTTGTGAAAATGGTGGTGGTTGAGAATTTATGATTTTTTTTGTAAATTTTAAAAAATTTAAGGACTATGGTTGCAATTGATAATTTATCTTTTCTTTTTGTTTTATTTGAATATGAGAGTAAAATCGTCATTTTATTGAAAAAATGGATGAGAAGGACCTTTTTTGCAATGAAAAGTGAAAAGGAGGGGTGAAAATGCTAAAAAATAAAAGGTAGGGACGCTTTTCACAATAACATTGAAAGGTAGGGACCTTTTGTGCTAATTATGCCAAAAAACGAAAGGTATGGACATTATGCACAATAATATTGAAAGGTAGGGACCTTTTGTGCTAATTACCTATTGATTTAACGGAACATTTTAACGGGAACTTGACAGAAGGACGTTTTGCGCAAAAAAAGGTAAAGGTGAGGGTGTAATCCGCCAAAAAACGAAAGGTATGGACGTTTTCCACAAAAACATCGAAAGGTAGAGACGTTTTGTACTAATTACCCTTTTGGTTTCATCCAAGTAATGAAATTCATATCAATATAATGATGGGTAATTGCCACAAAAGTCAAGAGTTGGAGGACTTCTATTGTAAATAATAAAAGGCAGTTATTGTATGGAATACTTCTAATTAAAGTTGAGAGTAAAATCTTTGCAGAATTTGGTCTCCAACTTACAGTCGGTTTTGAAGTCTTGCATATACAAGAATCTTTGTTGAATTAAAGGAGTCTTGTTTAAATTTAAATTAAACTCTTCTACTTGATTATTGATTCTATAAATAGTGGATGTATTTCATTATATTGAGTGTGGCCAGACAGTTGATTTGAGAGAAAAATATTGTAAGCCTAGCATTTTGAGACTTTTTGTACATTGTATAGAAAAGTAGGTGTGGTAAAACTCGAATTTATTTATTTTCTTTGTAATACTTGAGAATTGGGTTGGTGAGTGAAATTCTATATGATTGTAACAATTTTTCATATTGTGAAAAGTTTCGACGGTCCGTTTAATTTGTGCGTTATATTCTTTATTATTCTTGTTTGCTAATATTCTTTCGAACAACAAAAGATCCTGCGAGTAAATAGAAATAAATGGAATTGATGTAAAATTCCCAACATATAAATTCTAGATACACTTATGGAGACTCGAAAAAGTTAGCTTTCTGAAAAATTGAACAAAGAAATCATTTAAACTTCACATTTGTAAATGAAACAATAATTCAGCTCCAATATCTCTAGATATTTGTGTTTCAAATTAATCAAAGAAATCACTTACTTTCACTTGGACACATTCTTAGGTCTCTTTCTAAAACTTGACATGGATTATATGGCTAATGCAATCACCCACAGAGCTAGTAAAAAATGAAGTCTATCCGAAAAATGAATATCTATTATTCGATCCATATGCCAACATAAGAAGTAACACTCTCGAGCCTTAAAACAACTCGAATAGAATAAGGTGACAACCGCACGCACATTTCTGCATCTTTTTCTTCGAACCATATATTCAAAGAGCATTCTTCACACTTTCCATTTCCTTGAAACATTCTTCACACTTTCCATTTCCTTGATTCCTAAGGTCCCATAATTTGGAAAGAATTATATTCTTCTCAAAATTTGTGGTTNTCGATTAATATGATTAATTAATTATTTAATTATTCCGATCCATTTGTCTAAAAGAGTTTAGACAACTTAATTGCTAGAAACTTAAAATTTATTTACATATAATATTAGATATTATATAGGTATACATTTATGTGATGAATGTATTATTAGCAGACGATTATGGACTCGACCATATGGATGTGTTGAATAGTTAATTTTTAATTTTGTCGTTTTATGGGCCTGCGAGCCCGTTATTATTGTTACTATGGTCCTGCGAGTCCAATTTCATTTAGGCCTGCGTGCCAACTAGTATAGGATACGTGTTGGAATTGGACTAATTGAAGAGATAAGAAGAGGTGGAGACCATGGAGATGGTGCATTGACACTGTTCAATGCTATACCTCCTAGTATAGTAGATGTATATATATATATATATATATATATATGATTTTATTGTTGTTGATGAGACTCATAAATGCAAAATCCCTCCATAAAATATTAAGTCACATTTGTAATCGCCTTCCATCATTATAGTGAAAAACCAGAGTTCCAAATCATCTCAGCTTGTTGAGTACACTCAAGGCTGGTCCATTAGGGATATGTTTGACACTATGAAATATTTGATATTTCTGAATGATGGGTTTGACTTAACTAAAATTTATCTTTTGTTGAGTACACTCAAGGAGATAAATTTTAGAGGCATGTTAAGCTAACACATAAGATGTGTAAAAACAAAGAGTTGTCAGCTTAATGATCTGGGAGTTGTATGGAGATACAATTGATAATAGTATCTACCCAAATATTATATTAGGGCTTGTTGAGTACACTCAAAGTCTTAATATAATAGATGGGATCCCAGCCCACTGGGAGTCAAGCATAGACTCCATAAATTTATGTGAGAGAGTCATAAATTTTATTTAAACAGTGGGAGCATAATTAATTTAATAAAAGTCCATGTTAAATTAATTAATGGATTTTATATATTTTATTCTTTTCCTTTTCGTCATTTACATTGAATCTGAGTAACCATATGTTTTGAATGGCATACTAGATGCTAACAACTAAACTATATTTTCTTAATTGACACTGCAATCTGAGAATTGTTCTTATGCATGAGAAGATTGGTCACTTCCTTGAGTAGCCCTTTCTAGAGACACCTGGTGATGACTCGATTAAAGAAGAGGTGGCTACTATAGTAAACGCAGTGATGATAATAGAACTGCAACGTATGTGATACTTGCAACTATGTCACTGAGTTACAAAAGTGACTTGAGAGTATAGATGTTAACACATAATCCTTCATTACAAAGGGTTGTATGATAATAATCGAGTGTGGAAGGATATGAGACTTCCGATCAACTATACGGGTGCAAAATGACAGAGTAATCTTCAATCGATACTTAGACATAGTATCTACTTGACGTTGAGAAATGTCTCAATTGAGTTCAATTACAAACCATGAACTAAGTAGTGACTTGGTTCTGTAATCTCTGTCAGCTAAAGCTATTCACAACTAATTATGAATTTAACGTGAATAAGCTCGAATGCAAAAATATTGAGTTGCTTAACATGCTTAGAACTGTTAACCCCTTTATCGAAGTTGGTAGTGGGCAAACCATTGATTCCTTTAAAGATATTGAGAGGAAGTCTAAAGGGGCTTTGTGAAAGCACCCAATATGGTTAAGACAATATAAGCGAAAGGACAAATACCAAATCTAATGACCCTTGGTTTCATTATAGAATGAAAGGTCATTGGAAGGAATATTGTATGGCTTACATCTACTTCACGAGTTTCTTAGGTATATGATACCAGGTGTAAATATCATATTTATACAAATATGGAGAAACTAAAAAGAAGCAGACCACTGCGAAAGGGAGAAGTTGACATACACGTTGGAGATGAGCAAAGGTCGCCACATTACCTGTATGAATATGCTTCTTACCATTGCCTTTTGGTTTAGTATTGAAATTAGAGAAATGTCGTTTTATGCCAACTATAGCTGGAACATTAAAATGAATTTCATGTTCAGACATGAACTATTTTAATGATTAGGACAATTGTTGTTCTTGTTTATCTTGTTAAAAATTCTAATGGCTATAGTAAATTATAAAACGACATTTATATTCTTTAATACTAAAGATTCTATAATAAGTATAGAAATTATAAGGCATAAATACTATAATCTAATTATTACCAAAATCTGGCATGACAGACTTTGTCATTTAGATGAAATATAATTCCAAAGTTACATAAAGATGTATACTTGGGATTAATTCATTTTGACAAGTACAAATTATGCAATTCTGGCACAATAACCAAATCTTCTTTTGCTTGAAAAGAAGAAATGTCAGCATAATTACCGGTCTAATGCATAGTGATGCATATGGATTCATGTCAATCAATGTCAGGTAATGTTTCTCTTATTTCATCAATGATCAAGTATACTTGATGAAAACTCAAATATGAAACTCTTGAAAAGTTCAAGGGATTCACACTAGAATTAGAGAAATAAAGAGGTAAAGATACCTTAAGATTCGATCAAGTGAGAGTATCTTAAAGATAAAATTTAGATTATCTAAGAGAGAATGTGATTTTCGTGCAGTGGACTCCTTGATATACACTGCAGCAAGGTGGTGTATCTAAAAGGAGGAATCATTAATTATTACATATAATGCGATTAATAACAAGCCATGCAAATTTCTCAAAATTATTTTGAGGTCACGCATTGATTGCAGTGTGCAACACATTAAACCATGTCCCATCTAAATTGGTTAACAGAACTCCATACGAGTTATGGAAAGACAATAGTCCCAATTTATCTTATTTGAAAGATTGGGGCTATGACGCTTATTTGAAGCGCCTTAAATCGGATAAGTTTGAGACTAAATTTGATAAATACATATTTGTGAGATATTCAAAGGAGACAATTGAATATAATTCTATTATCATGAAGAAAGTCTTCGTCTCACGACATATCGTCTTCTTAGAGAAAATGTTTACTCTAGGAGAGGACAGTGGGAGTAAAATAGAATTTTGAAAGAGTTCAAGAGTCCACAGATATAGTTAACCAAGTAGATAAATCTGAGTTTGATCCCATATCTGATATGGGACATACTTTGGATCAGGAAGTAAAGACTCCTGAGGACATGACAGCTCTATGTGAATCTAGTAGGCTCATTCGACCTTCAAGAAGGTGCGAGTCATTAATCAGTGATCCAGGATAATGAACCTGCTAGTTGCAACAAAATAAAGTCAAGTGTTGACTTAAAAGAGACAGCAAAATGCCATGAAACTCGAGATGAAATTCGACGCAAGTGAACTAGGTTTGGACCTTGGTCAAGCCTCCTAATGGAATAAAGCCCATAAGCTTTTGTAAATAGTTTACAAAAGAAAAGGTCGATATGGATATGAATATCCATATATACAAAGCAATGCTAGAAGCAAAGGTTAAATGTTAACCTTGGTGAAATATTTCTCCTGTAGCCTTGCTTAAGTCCATTCGGGTTTTGTTTGCAACAGTTGCATATCGTGACTATAGGTTAAGAGAAGTCTCTTGGAGTTGAAATCTTAGATTTGATGAAAAGTCAAAGTGTTTGATTTTATCAAATTTGAAAACGAATTGTGTGTTTACAAGAAGATAGTGGGAGCATTTTTCGTATTCCTAAAACGACATCCCTACGTTTCAACCGTTGAAATTATGGTTGTTAAAGGATTTATTCATAAACGATATGAAATAAGCAACTTGATCTATAGAGGTAGATCTAGAAGATTGCTTAACTCATCCCAATATACATAGATGAAATCTTGAGAAGATTTCATATGGAGAAACTGGTTTACTCTTAATCGGTATGTTGGAAAGGTTCCAAACGTGAAGCAGCCGTTGATTCAATAGTAGAAACCTAATAAATGAATACTTTAGAAGTAGCAAAGAGTTCATAAGGACATTAAGGTAGTCGGCAGCTGCTTGAGATAATCGATCGCATAATGACATTTTTAGTGAAAGTGATTTTTGAAGAAAACTATAAAATTATTTATTTTATTCAAATACTTTGTTAAGAGAACATAAAATAAATCAAATTTTGGTTAGCCGCACATAGAATATGCAAATGGAATTAATAATTGGGGAAATAAAGTTATTTTTTATTGGAGCAAATTTGCTAGAGATGCTAAAAATTGAGGATTACATAGCGTGGAGTCAAAATTATAAAATTTACAATTTTCTTTGTACAAAACTAAAATTTTAAAATCGAGGCATTTGACCCCAGCCAACGCTAGTTTATTGTAGGTATGGCCCCAATCAGAGTAGCAAAATACTGACTTTGTTATTAAATTTTTATAATATTAATCATTTTGTAAATCATTATTTTTTCAAACAGATTTCCCCCCCTATTTTTAGGGGGTGATCACTTCAATTTGCTGCAAATATACCAGTCCTTCAAGTGGATAATAATTTAAAAGAAAGAGAAAACAAAGTCTTGAGACGGTGCATCGAGCACAGTTTTATTTCACATAATTTTAATTAAATTATTTTTACGGGAAAATGTTGCATTAAATATCAGAAAATTGAAATCATAATTTTGAACTAATAGAAAATTCTGTCGGTAACATCCAATAGTGTTTACATTACACAATTAATTGGGAAAATAAAACTACAAATAGGATTTTCTTTTTTCTCTAAACCTTTGTTTTGTGTTCTTTTTGAATAATATAGTCGAAGCCAAGACTAGGTATATAATATAATAAAGGAAAATGTCATACGAACATAATATTTGACAGAAAGAATAACACCACACTTACAACCAAGGCATGGGTCCCGCAAGAATAAAATAATGCCGACCTCCCCATGTGTGTGCTATGTCAACCGTTGTGTCAACCTCTATATTCGTATAGTACGACCCTATAATAAAATATTAATAATTTTATAGAATGAATTAAAAATTTTCTATTCGAATTAAAAGCATAAAATGGTTAGCTCCAGCAAAGTTCAACTCCCTTCTACGACTCATTCCATAATTCTTGAAATCCAACCCAAATGAACCCATAAAATATTTCTATTATTAAATTTTCATCCACTCATTTTGTATGGCTTATTTTTCTAAACGCGCATCTATCAAATTTCATATCTCAATTTTTTTTTTTTTTTTTTAAATTTCAAAAGGCATCACGTATAAAACATATACAAAGCTGTACACGTATAAATCTTTCATATTCAGGTATAGTAATGAGTAAAATACAATAATTTGCGAAGTATAGATTGGAAGAAGAAAAAGAAGAAGAAACCCAAATTTTAGTAAGGCACATGACTCCACTTACCCCCACCTCCCTCCACCATTAAATACTAGTGTCTTGTTTGTACTCTATTCTTTTAAAAATTCATTTTCAACCACACATTTTTTAATAAAATAATATTAAAAACAAATCCAAAACTCTTTCTTAATTTTTAACCACACATTCTTCATCAATTTACTATTCAAAATGAATTTTTTTGTCCCAGAATGGGATGCCCTTGTTTGAGCCCTATTTTCAAGAATACATTTTTCTTCAAATTTATTTTCAACTACATATTCTCTTAATAAAATAATATTACACGCAAGTCTAAAACTTTTTTCTACTTTGTAACTACACGTTCTCCAAAAATTCATTATTCCGAAATTTATTTTTACCAAATAACGAGGCTAAAACAGGGGATATATATCTATCTTATTGCTAAAATAAGCAATTTTAGCAAGGCCACTAAATACAATATTTATCATATCGTTAAAAGTAATTCCCCCCCGCCCCCCCCTCCCCGGCCTAATTTATAAGCAAAATAGAACGTTCTAAAGTCTAAACATAGTTGGAAACAAAAATAAAACAACATCAACGAACTGTAAATTTGTAGAGATGAGGCGGTTAAATGTTATACGCGTTTCCATTTTTTCCCAGCAAACAAGAAATACACAGAAAATTACCCAAAAAATGCAGCAATTCAAACACAGTACAGTTGCATTTATGATTTATGTCACAAAGGTCCCATGTTTGCCTTTTATCTTAGAAACTTCATCATACATACACCTATCATTCATTTCACAATCCAGCATAGTTGGAAACAAAAATAAAACAACATCAACGAACTGTAAATTTGTAGAGATGAGGCGGTTAAATGTTATACGCGTTTCCATCTTTTCCCAGCAAACAAGAAACACACAGAAAATTACCCAAAAAATGCAGCAATTCAAACACAGTACAGTTGCATTTATGATTTATGTCACAAAGGTCCCATGTTTGCCTTTTATCTTAGAAACTTCATCATACATACACCTATCATTCATTTCACAATCCAGTTATAAATTCCTTCCAGAAATCTTCAAATTGTACTCATCTTACATATTTCTACTTCAAGAAAATGATAATGTCAGAAAGAAGAAGAGGTTTGATAATGTTTAAGCATTTAATCAAAAGACTGCAGAATCTACTTCAAATCTTGCACACCAGATTGCCAGATCTCAATGCTGGTGAGTTTGAAGAAGTGGAAGAGAACGGGATGGTACCGGACGATGTAAAGGAAGGGCATTTCGCCATTCTTGCCGGGAAGAACGAGGAACGAGGAGCACAGAGGTTTGTTGTGGAATTATGTCTTCTTAAGCATCCTGCATTCTTGAAACTGATGGAGTTGGCTGAAGAGGAGTATGGATTTGAACATAAGGGTGCTCTTGTACTTCCCTGTAGAGCGGATGAATTGCAAAAGATTTTGCAGCAGATAATGTAAAAGAATGAAAATCTTGGGACATCGCAATATGCTAGTTTATGTCAGCTCGGTGGTTGATTTATTCCACAGAATTAGAGCAAAATGATAGTCAGTAAAAATGACATTTTTACAAATAAAATGCAGTCAACACATTGATGTGTTATGTAAAACTGTAAGAAATGTTTGATATTAACAAAATTTGGTCACATGTACTGTATTTTAACTGCACTATATTTCAAGGAACATTTATGCTGGCATCTAATGGTGCAACCTGTTGCAATGATTCTCGTCTGCTTGTCACTTTCTGGAGTATCACATTTTTCCTTCCTAACAGCCTGAAGACGCTTACTCTTCTTTGAAACAGGTGCGATATGATCAATGGGATCGAATTATGAACAAAACTAGAACAAGATAATAATTCGAGCCTGCTGAATTCATTGTGTTATTAAGAAGAATTTGCTCTCTTCTATGGTGCTTGAAGGCACAATAATCACCTTTCAAGATATAATGAATTTTATTATTATTATTATTATTATTATTATTATTATTATTATTATTATTATTATTATATGAAAGTAGTACAACAATCTGTAAGAATTCCAATGAACAAAACTTTATGCATTGTACTAGAAAATCTGAAATAGAAGTTATAGAAATATTGCATTTGTATATCAAGGTGTGTATCATGATAGTTTCAATGTATATATACGATGTATATATTGTATCTATTTGGTGTAGATATCATGACATAGAAGAAGGCAATTTATAGTATTTGTGGCCATTTAAACAATCTAAGAACTTTTTAATGAACAATGATGACCGTTTAGATGTCATTCCAAACGAATAGATGTGTTTGTTACAATTGGTCATAGATGGCCACAAGCTACATGTCACAAATAGACGTCGGTCACAAGTCGTAAGAATTGGTCACAATTCACAGATGCTGGTGAAAAACCCGCGAAACTTTGAAGCACGATCATTGGCCAATATACTATGAAATGAAAGACTCTTTAGCAGGATAGTGCAGTAGATTTTGACTTCTTAAAGGAATCTTGTTAAAAATGGCAATCGATGCTTAAAGAGTCTATATTTGAAATCTTCACTGGATCATTCTTTGCTTACGCTTCCTTTATCAACAGGCAATTTTCATAAGGGTAATGAGCACAAAACGTTCATACCTTTCAATGTAATTGTGCAAAACGATCATATCTTCCATTTTTTGGTATTTTCACCCCTATTTTCACATTTCATTGTGGAAAATATCATTTTCATCAATTTTTAACATAAAATGACCAATATATCCTCTTATTTAAATAAAAAAAGAAAAGAAAAGAAAAGAAAAGAGAAGAGAAATAAAGAAAAAAATAGCAATCTTACTCTTAAATTTTTTAAAAAGTGCAAACGAGTCAAAATATATTATTAAAATATTAAAGCAAAAACTCTTTCTTTCTTCTCCTCTTCTTCTCCTCCTCCATCCACCTCCTCCACTACTAAAAGCGGCCACCACTTTAGAAGCCAAAAAATTTTGGAACCCAAATCGTTGGACCTCTATGTCATCGGAAAGCTCTCACTCCAATCTACACATAACACCCAATATCCAACCTTCACGCCAAAAAATTTGGTCGGAGTTGCAAGCCAAAATACCTAACTCGGGAATGCAAATACTGACGGTATCACCTATTCCAACAAGACTCATCAATTCCCAACACACTAACCGACTATACTCACCAGGACACCTCTCTTCCTTGGACATTGAGTTTTGTTAATCTTATCTCTTTTTATTATAGGTACATCACTGCATGTACAGTTCTACATATTGAACCTTTCCAGAACACATAGCATATAAACTTTTTGAGAAAGTTCCAACAAGTCATGATTTCTATCATGATGTATTTCAATACTAAGCACGTAAGAAACTTCTCTAAGATTTTTCATCTCAAAATTACCAGATAACATTTTTTTTGTCTCATGAAACAACCACAAGTTACGTCTAACAAGTAAATTGTCATCAACATATAGGACAAGAAAAATAAAATTTCTCCCACTGGTTTTGAGGTAAATGCATTGATCAACTATATTTTCAACAAAACCAAGAGAAGTCACAACTCGTCAAACTTTAAATACCACTGTTGTGATGCTTGTTTGAGGCCATATAAAGATTTATTTAACTTGCATACCAAGTTTTCTTTTCACTCCACGACAAAACCTTCAGGTTGCCTCATATAAACCTTTTCAAAAAGATTTTCATTTAGAAATGTTGTCTTAACACCCATCTGATGATGCTCCAAATTATAGTGTACCACAAGTACCATGATAATTCGAAAAGAATCTTTTGATGAAACAAGTGAGAAGTTTTCAATATAATCAATACCCTCTCGTAAAGTGAACCATTTTACAACCAATCTTGCTTTCTTTCGTTTAACATTCTCTTTCAAATCCGCTTGTTATCTATAGTTTTAGAATCTGGAGGAAGTTAAAAAGTTCCCAAACTTTATTCTGTTTCATAAAATTCATTTCATCTTCCATAACATTTATCCATTTATCTGTCTCAAGACTTATCAATGCTTGATTATAAATAACAAGATAAACAATATGCCCAATATTAAAATCACTCTCTAATAGATAGATAATGTAATCATTTGGCAATGCAAACATCCTTTCCCCTTGCGATCTCTTAACTTGTGGCTCAGAAACTGACCTAATCGTTGTTGGAGGAATTGGAAGTTCCTCTTGGTTCCTCAGTTCTTCAGTAACAACTTCAATTGGCTAAAAACCAACTCTTTCCTATATAACAGAAACTGGAACAACTTGATTTGGTTCAACAAAAAAATTCTCTAAATGCAGAACTCCGACTATCACCAAAATCATTCTTCAGAAATTTAGCGGTAATGGACTCAACAATTCTTGTGCCATGATATTTGGACAGTAAAACTTGTATCCTTTTGATCTATCCGGGTATCCAACAAAGTAACCGGGAGTGGATTTCGGGTCTAATTTCTTTTCAAAAGGATTATAAGTCCTAACCTCAATTGGAGATATCCAAACTTTGAAATGAGCTAAACTTGGCTTACATCCTGTCCATAATTCAAAAGGTGTCTTTATAACTGCTTTACTTAGAACTCTGTTCAAGATGGAGATAGCAGTTTTCAAGGCTTCATCCCATAGATATTGTGAAAAATTTGTTCTACTCATCATGCTCTTGACCTTATCTTTCAAAGTCCAATTACATCTTTCAGAAACGTCATTCTGCTTAGGTGTTCCTAGTATGGTGTATTGAGGCACCATTCTACACTCTTGTAAAAACTTTACAAAATCACCCATGTTTTGACTGGACTCATCATACTTACCAGAGTACTCACCACCAAGGTCAAATCTTACAATTTTGATACTTTTCCCACATTATTTCTCTACTTCCATTTTGAAAATTTTGAATTTCTCAAGTATATGAGATTTATCATTAATCAGGTAAACATATCCATATCGTAAGAAATCATCAATAAAAGTTATGAAGTACTTGCTCCCACATATGGTGGAAGGCAAATGTCTATTGATTTCAGTATGTATTAAGTCCAAAATACCATTGCTCTTAGTGGAACCTTTCCTTGTAGACTTAGCTTTTCTCTTATGCAATCCACAAAGGTATCAAAATTAGAGAAGTCTAGAGAGGAAAGTATCTCAACTTTTACCAATCTTTCCATTTTATCCCTTGAAATGTAATCCAACCGCTTATGCCACAACATGGAGGATGATTCACGGATTAAAACACTTTTCTTCGATATATTGGTAACATAAGAGACTTCACAAAAAGGAGCTGAAGATAATTTATATAAACCATCAAATAAAAGGCCATATCCAATCAAACGAGAATCATAAAACAACTCGACCATTCCAATACCAAAATTAAAAGAAAACCCACAAGCATCAAGTTTCAATAAAGAAATTAAATTCCGTCTCATTGTCGGTAGAAGAACTGTATTTCCTAGGGCTGGGTGAATCTCCCGAACCGAATCGAACCGAACCCGACGGTTCTTGTCAAATTAAATATCCGAACAGGTATCTGAATTGAGAATCGGTTCTCGATTCTAGACCAAGAACCGAAAAACTGAATAAGAACCGAATATTTCTTTTTTTTTTTTTAATATTGAGTAAATCAAATTATTTTAATTTTAATTTTTTCTAAACAAATTAACAAATTAACAATTTTTAAATCCAAATTTTTGGCCCAATAATTTTTTTCATTTCTAAGTTTTTAATTTTTGGCCCAATTACCCCTTTTATTGTTTCATTTCTTAGCCCAACAAGATCCAATCCACTAAATAACTCTAAACACTTTTACTAAAGTGCATAAAATTGTCTCGACTCTCGTACTCACTCTCGTAGCCTCGCTGACATTTCAAAACCTATACAATCGTCGATCGATGCTGTGACCTCCGCTCGAAGTTGCGACCTGCGCCGACTGAAGCTTTAACCGTAGCGATCATTTGAACAAGGTAGTCTACTAGTCTATGGCATTCCAAAACCATTGAATGTATCATTAGTTGTATTTATATAATGTTGTTATAAATGTTAAAAAATTTAATTATAGTACAGAATCGAACCGAATTGAATCGAACAGAACCGAACCCGAATGGTTCCATAATTATATTTGGACCCGACGATTCCATTTACTAGATACCCGAAAATTTTGGTTCGGTTCGGTTCTAAAGAAAACCGAACCGAACCGACCTGCACCCACCCCTAGTATTTCCAAAACAAGAGAAAAATCAGACTCTAAAGACAACTTCACTACTCCTATGAACTCAACCTTTACTTGAACTCCATTTCCAACACACAAGCTCACTTCATACTCACTTGGCCTCCATTTGCTTGTGAACCTCTATAAAGAATTCACAATATGAATATTAGCTCTAGAGTCTAACAACTAAGAATTTAAAGGTACATCTACAAAGGAAGACTCGGAACAAACTAAGGCCAAGGAGATACCAGCCGAACTCTTCTTCTTTTACAACCAAGTCTTAAACTTAAAACATTATTTCTATTAGTGACCCTTCTTTTCGCAGAACTTGTATTGATCTTGTCTTTATAGTTCCTTTGGGACCACTAGAAGTTTGACCTCCAAAATTTTTACTCTGCTAATTTTGGTATGACTTATTACCCTTACGAAACTTAGATTTATGGTTATGAGAAGATCCCTTGTTCTGTGATGGCCAAAAAGCTAATTGAATAATTTCAATAGTCTCACG
>NC_036259.1:5985286-5988337 GCF_002742605.1 Olea europaea var. sylvestris | reverse complement strand
GAGGGTCACTGCAGGACCACCTTGCTGTGTTCAAGGAGATTGTTGCAGATCTGGAGATGTTAGAGGTAAAATATTAAGCCCTGTACTCAAAGGAGAGAATGAAGTTGTTGGTTGGAGATCCTACATCTAGGGGTGGGGATGCTCTTGTTACTCATGGTGATTGATGGAGGGGTAGATCAAAGGTGAGGTACAGCAATGTATATTGTTATTATTACAAGAAGAAAGGACATATCAAGAAAGATTGCGACAAGTTGTAGGGTAAAGGTAATTTACATGCAAATCATGCGGCGCAATCAGGTAATTCGAACGAGACTAATATTGCCAAGAATTTTTGTGGTGATGGAGATGTGATGTTGGCTGTATCTAATCGGGAATCCAAACCTGATGAGTGGATTCTGGATTCTACATGTTCGTATCATATGTGTCCCAATAGGGCGTTATTCCAGACATATAAGGCGGTGAAGCAAGGTGGAGTTGTCATGAGAAACGACCAATCTTGTCGGGTTGTAGGAATCGGTCGGGTTAGATTGAGGCTGCAAGATGGGACAGTGAGAACACTTGATCAGGTTCGCCATGTTCCAGATTTGACAAAGAATCTTATATCACTGAGTACCTTAGATGCAAAAGGGTACAAATTTTCTGGTGGAGGTGGAGTCTTGAAGGTTCGAAAGGGTGTCTGGGTTGTACTGGAGGGACGAAAGAGATCTCAGTTGTACATATTGCAGGGAAGCGCAGAACCAGTTTTGAGACATCGGTACAAGTTCAGTACCGTGGTGGATATTCAATTTGGTATAGTAACTCTTGTGTTGGGCTCTGGGTTGGTTCTGAACACTGCTAGGGAGATTGTTGGTGATTTCGCTTTGTCACCAATTTCAACAGATGCACTGTGTTCAAATGTCAAGGGCAAACTCATGGAGCGTAGGTACCGTGGTGTTATTGATGTCTATGATGCTTTTGGGATCGTTGAAGGTGATAGTTCTGACAAGGAGCCTTCTGAATAAGCACTTGGTTTTGTTTCTGCTACAGAGTATGCTTCGACCCTGTTTGGTCAACAGTAATTCCTTGGTGGAATTTTGGGATCCCGGGATTTGGGTTTAGGTGTCGCTTGTGGATGCCTTGCAGAGGAAGATGGTTTGGTTTGGAGAGTTTTGGTTACTGTGTTGAGGAGATTGGCTATTTCGATGCAGACAAATTTAAAATCTTGGAATTTCGTTCATTGCACCAAAATTTGGGTCAAGGTGGAGATTGTTGGGTTTATTGACCCAAATTAGAGTGGATTTTTTTGGAAATAAATTATTTCCTTATTTTTATATTGAAAAACTTGTTTCCTTATATTTCACGTGAGTTTTATGAAAATATATTATTTCCTTATTTCACATTATTTTCATCTTTATGTACCTATAAATAGTGGCATCCTCTTTTAGTTTAGTAGAAGCCAATATTGCTATGGCGTTGCATTCTTTCCATATTGTCAATTAATAATACATCTTGCCTTTGCGTTAATTCCTCTTTTTTTTCTTTACTTTATACCTTGATATATATTTTTATATTGTTGCAATCCATATTAACTTCATATCGCGTCATTAACTTCATTCTTTACAACCCGTCAATCCCAACACTTCATAATTTTTAAACAAAATTCGTCGGCCCTTTTTTACTTTTCATACTTAACCACATACTCAAGAGTGCTCTTATCTATGAGATTCGAAAGCTTTTTCTCTATTGTAAAATTCAAGCCCAAAAGACCAGTGCTATTTCTACGTCTCGTTTCCATCTCACATAATTATTCCAGTCAAGGTTTCAATAACAGACAATTGACTCGAAAGAGATAATGCATTATAAATTGTGGAAACATAAAATATTATATTTAATATCATCCAAATATAATGCATGTAGTCAATGGATGATAAAATATCCATCTAATTAACATAGGCTATTAATTAGATAATCCGTAATTAAAGTCAACCATATAAATCTTATTACGGAAAGAGCATAGATCCATCATTATAAAGTCACATTTGAGCTGACAATACAACATGTTGTAAGGTAATCTTAAAACACATCACAAAACTAGTTAACAAAATCACATTGATTTTCGAAATACCAACACCTTTGGGTAGAAAGAGGTTTAGAGACCAAAGTAAACTCGTCAACTGTCTTATGCCATTTTTTAAAACATCACATATGATAACACCTTTGGGCAAAATACTATATGCGATAATTCAAAATTGCAGTGCTAACGCCTTTCAAATTTTTTTGATAGAGAAAATGGAATAAATAACATTGAGCGTGCTACTTTGGCCGCTACTACCCATTTTTATCTCAAAATATTTCTCTCAGTGAGAAAATAAGAATCGTCTCAAAGCTCACGAAAAATTCAACAATAATTATGCAACAAATCATAATCATTAATCAATAAAAGGTGAAATTCATATAGACAAAATTAGCAACTAAGTTTCAATATATGAAAAGTGAAATATGAACGGGCAAATAATAGCAATATTTAAATATATAAATATTTCAACGAAAATATAAAAGTCGTCAATTTCAATTTTTTTGACATACTTTTGAATGGGTCAATTTTAAATAAAATTTTAATTGGGTCAAAATTGAAATTTTAGGGTCAAACATTTTAAAAATCCAATTTAAAACCCCTTTTCAAATTCAAAATCATTTCGAAATTTACAATATGACCCCTGGTTTTGAAATTGTGAAGGGAACCTTACAATTTTGGAAATTACAAAATAGGTCCTTCCCTTTAAACTTGCAGACAGGCCCTTTCTCCTTAATTGCATGTAGGGGTCCATAATATCACTACTTACAACATAGGCCCCTGAAAGATAATTGCAACTGGGGGCTTGAAACTTAACTATCTACAATTGGAGCTCCATTTACATCTTCACCTAAAACGTGACTGAAACCTAATTTAGAAGAACGATCAAATCCAAAGAAATTATAAATTCAAAAAAACAAACGTAAGTGGCAACAACCTGTAGAATACCAAACTAGGGTCCTCCCCCCCCCCCCCCCCCCCTCTTTTTTTTTTCTCAT
>NC_036259.1:5981176-5984014 GCF_002742605.1 Olea europaea var. sylvestris | reverse complement strand
AGCTACTAATCCAAAAGCATGACAATAACATTAATTTGAATTCAGTAGAATAAATATCATCATTTTGTCACTTATCAAATCACAAAGATACATGGTATCATAAAATAGTCACATACATCCATAATATGCATGAATTACACCAAAAATTAAAGCAATTCTCGCAAAACATACAAAGAACAACAAACTCCCACTGAAACAAAAAAATTATGCTCCCAATAATCCCATACGGGAGACATGTTCTGGAAACACACAAATATGTAAGCTTTTAGTAAGTGGGTCTGCCAACATGCTGCTCGTAGGCGTGTGCTCAATAGTAATGAGGGACTTTGCAACTTTCTCTTTGACAAAGTAGAACTTGATATCAATATGTTTGGAGCGAGAAGTGCTACTAGTGTTCCGAGAGAAAGATACGGCTGCAAAATTACAACAATATAATTTCAGCGATCTCGAAATGGAGTCCATAACTCCTAATGCTGAAATGAAGTTCCGTAACCACATTGCATAACAAGTAGCCTCATAACACGCTACATACTTTGCCTCCATGGTCGAAGAAGCTGTAAGTGAATGTTTAAGACTTTTCCACGAAATAGCTCCACCTTCTATCATAAAGATATACCCAGAAGTGGTTTTCTTATCATCCACACAGCCTGCATAATTGGAATTACTAAAACCAACTACTTCAATAATGTCAGTACGCCGATATGTCAACATGAGATCCTTGGCACCTTGAAGGTACCTCAAAACTTTCTTAGTTGCTTTTCAGTAGCTTCAACAAGGATCGTTCAAGTATCTAGCAAGCACACTAACCACAAAGGCAATATCAGGACGTGTGCATACTTGAGCATATATTAGGCTGCCAACAACAGAAGCATAAGGGACTGTTTTCATCTGATCTCTCTCAACATCATTTAGAGGACATTGTGCCTTCGAGAACTTATCACCCGTCACAATTGGAGTCTTCACAAAAGAACAAGACTGCATGTTGAACCTCTTCAAGATACAATCAATGTAAGTACGTTGAGACAATTTGAGAACACCATTGGCCCTATCACGAATAATCTGTATGCCCAAGACATATGATGCTACACCGAGGTCTTTCATGTCAAAATGGCCAAACAATAGTTGTTTTGTCTCAAACAATAAGCCAGTGTCATTAGCAGTGAGTAAGATATCGTCAACATACAAGACTAGAAATATGTACTTACTCTCATTGACCTTCATGTATATACATTGATCAACAATGTTTTTCTTGAAACCATTAGCGGTGATAACTTCATCAAACTTGAGATACCATTGCCTTGAAGCTTGTTTCAACCCATAAATTGACTTTTGGAGCTTACAAACCATGTTTTCTTTTCCAACTACCTCAAAACCAATAGGTTGAGTCATGTAGACATCTTCACTTAAATTTCCATTCAAGAAAGCCATTTTTATATCCATTTGATGAAGTTCCAAGTCAAAATGTGCCACAATTGTCATAATGATTCATAAAAAATCTTTAGTCGAAATAGGTGAGAAGGTTTCCTTGTAATCAATACCTTCTCGTTGGCTATAGCCCTTAGCTACTAACCTTGGTTTATATCTTTCCACTTGACCTTTGGCATCACGTTTTGTTTTGAATACCCATTTGCAGCCAATAGGACTACAACCTTTTGGTAATTCTACCAAGCTCCATACTTCATTTTGTGACATAGAGTTCATCTCACCATTTATAGCATTCATCCAAAATTTGGATTGAGGACTAGAGATGACTTCCTTGTAGGTACTTGATATGAGGTGTCACCAATATCATACTCATGCTCTTGCAAGTAGATAATGTAGTCATTAGAGATCACAGGTTTGCGAACTCTTTCAGATCTCCTTAAATGTGCATCTTCTATGGCTACATCTGGGGCTTCTTGTGCTACTTGCTCAGCAGGTTCATTTTGAATGACTACTGGATGCTGATTAACCATAGGGCCAATTGTTGGAGCGGAAGCGACAGGCACATGGATAATAACTGGGTATTGTCTGAACATAATTTCTCTAAGCCCTTAGCTTGTACCAGTGTCATCCTCGAAATAAATTGCCCGATCTGATTCAATAACTTTAGTAGTATGTGATGGACGGTAGAACCTAGATCCCCTGGACCCCGTACAATAACCAATAAAGTAATCGCTGATGGTCTTAAGGTCAAGTTTCTTGGATTGCGGATTATAGGGTCTTACTTCTGCTTTACAACCCCAAACATGAAAATGACGCAAAGTGGGTTTTTTCTGTGACCACAACTCATAAGGAGTCTTAGGAACAGACTTACTAGGCACCTGATTCAAAATATAAGTTGCAATTCTCAAAGCATCACCCCATAGGAACTCGGGCAAGGAGGAGTTAGCCAACATACATCGCACCATGTCAAGAAGTGTGCGATTCCTTCTTTCCTCAACTCCATTTTGCTAACGTGTACTAGGCATTGTATATTGAGCATCAATGCCTCATTCCTGTTGGTACCTTGCAAAATGTCCGGGTTTCCGTCATGTTTCATCATATCTCCCATAATATTCACCAACTCTATTAGAACGAACCATTTTGATCTTTTTCCCTTATTGAAGCTCTACATTTACTTTGAAGGCTTTAAAGGCCTCCAAAGAATCATACTTCTTATGAAAGAGCTCAACAAAACCATAACGAGAAAAATCATCAATAAAAGTGATGAAATATTTGTAACTATCCATAGCTGAAGAAGTGAAAGGCCCACAAATGTTGGTATGAATTAACCCAAGTAATTTTGTGCACCTGTTAACTTTGTTGTTTCTGACCTTAGCAGTCAATTTTCCTTTTGTGCAGTCAACACAAGTGTCA
>NC_036259.1:5958397-5981029 GCF_002742605.1 Olea europaea var. sylvestris | reverse complement strand
CTCATCAAGTTCCATACCAATTGCCTTGATCTTGTGATAATAGGCCACAATCTTGTCAATGTGCTCTCTAATTCCACTGACACCATCATAAATAGTGGAATGTAGAGTTCTCAGAAGCTCATTATTCTCATTCTTGGAGAACTTTTTGTACTTCTTGTTGATAGCTTCTAGAAATGCCTTAGCGGTCTCAGTCTTTGCAATGCTATCACATATAAAGTCCTCCACGTGATACCTCATGATCATCAAACAACACCAATTTTGAATACTCCCAGTCATCATAGAGCTTCTTTTCATCGACATAAGTTTTAGTAGTGGACTTAGGAGGAGAGTCCTCTCTCAAGGCCAAGTCCAACTTCATGATGGTAAGATTCATCATGAGAGATTCAACCCACTGTTTATGATTAGTCCCATTTAGCTTCAAAATGGCAGAAAATTGAGGATTGCCCAAAGCTGAAGAAAACACACAAGAGCGACATTAATATGCATGTGAAAGACATGATCATGGTATTCACTCTTTCTTCAACTTTCTTAAATGATCCACAAAAGTGATCATTGAATGCTAGAGTCCATTAACTCATTCATAGGTAAGAGAAATACATTTAGTGTCACAACCAAATGCATCAATCAACTATCGATAGGATAGTAAAATTGTGCATGTTCATAATACTTCATGCATTCTCTTCACCAATCTAAGCATCCTACCAAATAATGATTTACCGAGAGGGCAAATTCACTATCCGTATGGATCTTAGTATAATGTCATTAAGCGGAAGCATTAACAATACAACAATCCCGATAATTTATCATGACTAGTCCCACGAGAGGTGAGTACATAGCCACTCCAAATCATTGGTATACAACAAAATTTTATAATCCACATGGATAAAATATTTAGTCTAAAAAAAAAAAAGATTATCTATTTCTTTTCTCCAAAACAAATATGTAACAATATCATAAAAAAATTCATAAATGGGCATCTTTGAAAAACGTTTGACTATTATAATAATATTTGATCAAAGAATCCATACTGTGCATTATGATTTTTTTTTTTTTTTTTTGGTTGAAAGTTGCTGACTGCTATAAGATATATTCACACACAATACCATCCAAAAAAAAAGGCCCATTAAATTAAACTAAGAACCATCCAAAGTATTGGGGAAAAGATGTTTGTAATAGAATATAACAAGGATAAATCTTTTGGATACATCTAAACTATGATTAGAAATTAATGAAGGTCAATTACGGCAGAGGAGAACATAAAAATTGGAAAAATACAATGCACCTATTTGGAGAAAAGTCAAAACCAAAAAAGGAGATGTAGCTTTTAGCATGGAAAGCTGAGAGAAGCTAGCCTAAAAAACTGAATTATAGACAACATATTTACCAACCAGTCAAGTTATATCCTAGGTGGGCAGTGGAAAAAATTTAGTTTCCAAGATGGAAGAACAACAATCACGAAATTCTAAGGGTGTGTTTGATTACATTTATTTTCCATGAAAAATATCAGTTTTCCATCCAAATTTTCACTTAGAGTGTTTGATTGCTATTTTTTTCCATGGAAAACATTTTCCAACTTTTGAAAATATGCCTTATTTTCCTTGTTTTTAAGGAAAATATTTTCCTTGGGTAGAGGTGGTTTTTATTTTCCACAAAAGATGGAAAATATTTTCTTTTCTAGGTAATATTTTTCATGTCAATCAAACACACTGTAAATGTTCATGAACCATCCACATGTGTCCATCATGGATAAAATGGATATGCACGCATATATATACAGTGAAAATAAATGGAATGACACATCTATAAAATTTGAGAAGTTAGCTTTGATACCAATTGTCAAAAAATCAATGGATTTGACAAACCCTTCTCATAGTCATAGCATGTGATATACCTCCAATGGTTGGCAAAACTTGATTAGAAGCCATGGGAGATCAATGAAGAACATGTAGATCTGATAAAAAACGAGAAAAGGAGGTTACGGCTCTTTTGAATCCAATTCTTCAAGCTTATTCACATTGTTCACACACCAAAGAGAGTTTATATAAATATATATATATATATATATATAGCCCACAAGCTCAATGGGTAGGCTTGGGCAAGAAATAAGAATGAACCCAAGGGCCCAAAGCATGGAAAGTAGTATAATGTTGTTCATCCCATAAATGGCCCGAAAATGATAATTGCTATTATATTATGTTAGTTTACAAAATTAATCCAGCAGAGACATGTAGCCACTAATGTGATAAACAAATATATTTCAGGTGATATTTGTAAAGTGTTTAACATTTGCTTCATTATTCATCAATATTGATCGCTTTCTATGTTCCAAAGATTTTATTGGTTTTTGCTTTACATTGTTGTACCCCAACTATTCTTCCCAATCCAAATTCCTAATATTTCCACAATTATGCCAACCCACAGATGAAGGCCTCTATTTTGTCTCATATAAGCAATATCGCTATCTAATGAATAAAAATCAAGTAAAAAATTAATTACCAATGAATTTTATCTAATATCTACAACATAACATTGCAAATAAATACAAAAGCACATCTAACGCTTTCAAGTTTTAGAATTTAGATTGGACTCTTCATAATGTTTTTGTTTCTTTATGACACTAGTTTGATAAAGTCCCGTATCATTTTGGACTTCATTTAATTTTTTACGACCCACGTAGGTTAATGGTCATTGAATTATTTTATCAAGTGTTATTACTTAATAATTGAATTTAAAAATATATTTTGTTGGTCACTGAACTATGTCAAGTATTAGTATTTAATAATTGAATTATACACCGTGTTATCCATCCATCATTCAAGTGGAAAAATTCATTACTTCAGCAAACATTGTTGACTTGAGTGATGGATGAGTAACATGACATATAGTTCAGTGATCATTGATAAATAATTTTAAGTTTAATTATTAAATAGTAACAATTGGAATGGTACAATTTTGTTCCCTCAAATTAGGGATGTTAAATGGGCCGAGCAGCTAGTTGGGTCAGTTGGTCAAAATCAGGCTCGTGGGTAGCTTGGGCTTGTCAAATCACGAGCTGGAGCTGAGTGCAGTGCCCCATTTGGCGAGTCGAGCTGTTTGGCGAGCCGCTCGTCCTCAAGCTCACGAGCTTGACTCTGGGCTCATGTGCTATAGTGGCCAAATTTCGACTACAAATTTTTTCCCCTCAAAACATTTGCATATAAATAGCCCCACAAGGCTCACCCATTTTCATCTTCAAATTATTGGTTTTTCTGCTTCACTTCTTCTACTTCATTGTTCACACAATTATAATTTCCTTATTGTTCCAATTTATCGTATGCTGTATAGATTCAGATCTGGATCTATGTGGCATGCGATAAATTGGAAACTGAAATTGGATCAATTAGATAGATATCTATCTAATATATTTTTTCAGTTTCCAATTCTTCGTATGTCACAGGCTCACAACCTACATAAATTGGCAACAAGTATTTTGAAAGCATTATTAATGTGCGTGAAAGATTTGCAGGATGCTCATTTTCAACTACAAGATAAAATTTTAATTTGCCGAAATTACATGTTGTTAGGTAAGTCATAAGTGATATTTAATGCAATTTTAATCATATTAATCATAAATTTGTTATTTTATAATACTGTTATTAATTTTCTTTAAAAAATTTGTACACGTTGAAACCTACAAATTATTTGTGTTCAATTTTTAACTCCGCCTACTCAAAATTTAAGTAATCGGTCCCAAACTCGAATAAAGGAGGAGGGTTTGTATAATTGTATTTTGTTTTTATCTATTAAATTTTTTTTAAAAAAAAATTGGGAATCAATGAGCTCGAGCGCTGAAGCTCGACTCAGCCTATGAGCCATGAGCTCGTGGGTCAAGCTCAAGTAACCTATGCTCGACTCGTTACTAACGAGCCACTAGCACGAACCGAGCTTCGGCCATTGCTACCACTACCTCAAATCGACCTCTGTTAATGAAAAAATAAAAGAAAATGAAGGGAAAAGAGGACATTGAAAATCAGAGACATATAAATCAAAGAAGAATAGAACTTTTCAGAATCGAGAATTGTGTTTGAGTTTATTTTCGATTACGTCGGCACTAATTTGAACTTTTTTGTAATTTTATTTTAATTTTTATGGCAAGTGTTTATACTGTCTCTCTTTCAGGCTTTTTATGCGAAGTTCGAGATACGGTAAATTGATACCAGTTGATCTGAAAAATCAAACGTACTTTTAATTTTAAGCAAAGAGAAGCACAACAATAAAAAGACCAAAAGCAACAATAAATGGTCAATGAACAGAACAATATGATAATTCAAGTTAATGAAGCTGTAGTTGCCGATGAAGGGATATGTTAGTCGAGGATTTCATGATTTCGCATATCATTTAGAGCTGATGTAGCATCATATATCCTTCATTTAGGCAACAAAGCTTTCAATTGAAGACTAATGTTATCCATTTATTTCAAAATCGATATCATCAAATGTTTTTTCTTCAATTTATAGGTCTTTGATTTTCAGTTTCCTCTTTTTCCCTTCATTTCCTTTGGTTTCTTTTTTCACAGGAGTCGATTTGAGAAAATAAGAAATTGAACTTAAAATTGTATCTCAATAGTGAATGAATTGTACAATTTGTTATTACTTCATAACTCAACTTAAAATTTTATTTCAATAGTCACAGAACTATGCACCATATTATTTATCCATCATTGACTTTTTTTTTATTAAACATAACAATTTTTTCTACTTGAGTAATGGATGAATAACACGGTTCATAGGTGAATGACTATTGTGATGCATTTTTAAGTTCAATTATTAAGTAATAACATTTAACATAGTTCGGTGACCATTCAAATAATTAACCTAACCCATGTATATGGAAATTGAAATTTTCAATTTTCAAACACTACCAACAAAAAATAAAAAAAGAAGTCAAAGGTCGGTCATTTTACTAACAAAAATAGTTCAATATTTCTCCACCCCCCGAAATATATTAAAAATAAAATAAAAGGAAATAATTTCAGGAAATACACGTCATAAAACAATGTAGCTTCAGCATGTCAAATGGATGCATCCCTCATTCGAAAAAATCAAGCTAATCCTAATCACTTACCTTTTTTGGACCAATGGATTATATCACATGGTCTTCCTTCACACATATTTTTTTAACTACACATTCTCTATCGATCTACTATTTCAAAATGTATTTTTAGAAAATAATGAGGCTCAAACAGGCGCTCAATATCACCATTCCATTACTACTCATAACCAATTAGAGTGCTTCAAAGTAGCGGATGGGTTTAACCATGTGGATGGTCGACCTCAACATTATTAAAATTTTAGCTTGCAAAACTTGTTGAGAATATTATAATGTTATCATGATTTCTTTTGATTTGAGCTTCTATATTCAAGTTTTTATAAAAATTAAACATTTTGTCAATCAACAAAAAGAAGAGGAAAGTTGTGAGGGAAATGGAAAAGAGTCTGCTTAGGGGCTGTTCGGAATTTAATTTCAAGATGAAAAAATTCGAAGAAGCGCGAAGACCTCTATTTGATAATTGATAAGATTGAGATATTTGCAAAACACAAATTTAGTCTCAATGGAATTTTAACGACATTAGTGATCCATATGAAAAAATTGTTCGTCACATTAGAGTGTTTGTCTGATCGATGAAGTGGTGAGAAACTTGGAAAAACAGTACAGTGATAATTCTTAAAAAATCAAAGTTCGATGACTATTATCAACAAAGGTATTACAGGTCACTAAGCTATTAGTAAACTTTAATTGGGTCATTGAACTTTAATTTACTACAATTAAGTCACTAACTTCAACTCAAGTACAAATGTAGTCACATCCTTTTTCCTGCAATCTCACTAAATAGATTGCAACTGTTGAATTTCAAAGCTGCTTCATATCTCCAGCTTCAAAATCTTTTCTTTTAGACGCACATATTATTGTAATTTCAATCTATATATACAATATGCATATTCAAATTCTTTAGAGAGAAATTGTGAACCTTGATCTGGAGAGAAAAATGAGTTGTTTTGAAGTTTGATCGGACATTTTAGAGAGATAGAGGAGAACGAAAAATGAATGTTGTTGGAAGGTAGAGGTTCAGTGCATCAATAGCGCACCACTAGCGGCATGTTGGGAAAAAATGGGAGAGGCAAGTATGGCACGATATGAAGCATTGATTGCACAAGCAAGAACATGATTAGAAACAAGAAGAAAGATTGGCACACGAATCGAGTAATTTTATTATTGACAATCAATGGAGAGAAAAATATAATTTCAGCAATACATAATCTAGAAAAAGGTTCAAATATATATAGGGATAATCCAAGCCCTAGAGGTAGAGTTGTAGATGAAATAAAATGCTCAAAAGTTTCCTTATCATGATCTTTTTAAGTCTAACACAAATTCCAACTCTCATAGGGATTCTATATAGAACTGCAACTAGAATTTGTCAATAGATTTCAATTAGGATTTCAAAAACATTCCAAATAGAATTCTTCTTAATGTACACTTTAATTAGAACTCTCAATTATATTCATCAAAAATTCGGGTCACATCCAAATTCTAACAATTTCCACCTTGACACGAATTTCAGTGCAACGATGAAGCTCTAAAATTTCTCCACTTGGAAAAATAAGTCCGATTGCAATGAAATAAATTGAACTTTTCAACTAGAACCAAACTTCTTCATCTCACAAAAAAATCACTCTTCCTTTTTCATAGTATCTACAAATGATACCCGAACTCAAACACTGGATTCCAAAATTCCTACAAGGAATTCAAAATTTACCAAACAGGGTTGAAGCATACCATATAGTAGAATCAACTCCAAATGCTTTAACTGAAGGTCTCTTGCTAGTTTCGACGCCTTCAAAACCACAAAAAGCATACATAACTAGATAGAATCCCCGTACATATCTTCAATGGGTCTTCCTTAACAGTTAAATACAATGGCACCGCAGACAATGATGGTAAAGAAAAATTTTCCATATCCTCCAAACTCATTTGAGTAGTGTTTTTCAATAATGAACCAAAGCAAATTCCAAAAGTACTATATACAACTAATTCTCATTTAATTGTAGCTATTAGTCAAATATGAAAAGGAACGAAGACTAAGATAAATTCAGAAGTAATCAATAAAAACAAAGACAAGTAAAAGGGAAGAGAAGTCAAACGATATAAAATGGAGGTTCGATATAATGCAATGATCTACGTCCCCCGTTATCAAGCTCTCCGTCACGAGCAAGACCTTTTTCACTATATTGATTGACTTGTGGTACAATCCAACCTTCTTACAACTTCTTCCGGTGACTTAAAAGCAAGGAGCACCGTTTCTTTACAATGTTGAAATTTTCGGGATTTCAACTCAACTCACAAGTTTGGAAATAAGGAGTATACAAGTGAAGACTTCTCTTACAGTGAATGATATAATTGAAGTTGAGTACAATGCTAACACTTTAGTAGATAGCAATCATTGAAGCTCAAGTGTTACATAAGAATAACTTTGATAAAAATGATTTCCAAAGGTTGAATCAATCAAAGTTTTTTCTAATATAAATAAGTTGAAGAAATAGATATATATATATATATATATATATATATATATATATATATATATATATCTTACAATGCTTTCGATGACTTACAAGCAAGGAGCACCATTCCTTTATAATGTTGAAATTTCCAGGACTTCAACTCGACCCACAAGTTTGAACAATAAGGAGTATATAAGTGAAGACTTCTCTTACAATAAATGATATAATTGAAGTTGAATACAACAAGAGAAGATGGCTAACACTTTAGTAGATAGTAATGATTGAAACTTAAGTGTTAGATAAGAAAAATACTTTGGTAAAAATGATTTCCAAAAGTTGAATCAATCAAAGGTTTTTCTAATATAAATGAGTTGAAGAAATAGATATATATAAACATGATTGAGTAGATAGATTAGTAATGTCTCACTTTAAATGCTCATAAAAGTCTTGCTTTGAATACAAAATGATCTGATATTTATAGCAGCAAAACAGTCAAAAGTTCTGTCCTACCGGACAAGGATACTCGACGTCCGCTAGCAGACCGAACGGTCAAATAACCATTTTCTGTTTAGGAGTCAGAACGTTCAATTTCATGACCGTTGGACAAACCTACCATACCGGATGTCCGCTAGATCTACCAGATACGTCCTCTAGGTCAGCTCGTGCTTAGAAACTTTCCTTCTTTAAATATTTTAACAAGATGTAACCTCTTGAAGGAAGTTTCTAACATGATTTTTACATTTCTTATAGTATATAATAGGTTAATGCTTTTAAGAAAAATTCTTTATGCACAAAACGTGTTTATTGTGAGAAGAAAACGATTTTTGAGCTTCAAATGAAGTATATGCCAATACTAAAGTGTTTTATCTTAACATTTGAATTCAAGGTGTCTAAATCTAATTTCTTCTTTGTTTAACTTGATGGAGTGCTCGTTGTCTTGAAGTGTAGCTCAGTTTCTCCTTTGTCCAATTTTGGGAAAGCTCCGAAAGCATCCTTTTGTCACGCTTGTCATAAACTTTTATAACCACTCAAATACAATTGTTAAAATAAAATTTGTTTGTTATAATCAAAACGAGAAGTCAACCGTAGGTCAACAATGGACACCCTTATGGCACCCTCAATGTACAAGGAGAATAATCCTCACTCTATTCCCTTGATAGAAATGTAGTGACAAGTGTCAAGGTTCTTCGAAAATATAAGGGGCATCTGGGGGATTGGGCCTTGCTAGCCCGTTTCATTTTGATAGGAAAAAAATTGTATATAAAAAATATTTGATTAAGACGGACCCACTAAAGTAATGCAAGAGAGCTATCATTGATTTGTTGTAGGGTAATTAGCATAAAACGTCCTACTTTCATCTTTCATTGTAGAAATCATTATTTTTCATCTAATTTCTTAATAAAAAATTGTAAAATGACAAATATACCCACCTATTTAAAAAAAGAAAAGAACAAATAAAGAACAAATTGCAATCATACTTCCAAATTTTTTTAAGAAGTGCAAATGAGTTCAAAAAAAATTATTAAAAGGTAATTAACACAAATCGTCCATACATTTCAATATTATTGTGCAAAACGTCCATACATTTCATTTTTTACATTTTCACCATTATTTTCATATTTCATTGCGAAAATCATTATTTTCATCCATTTTCTCAATTAAAACCTGTAAAATGACAAATATACCCTCATCTTTAAATAAAAATAAAAATAAAGAATAAATTGCAACTATACTCTCAAATTTTTCAAAAAGTTACAAATAAATGATTTAAAATTAAAAATATAAAAAAAATCACATTCATTTTTTAATTATCTAATGGGAATTTATTTGTACTTTTTTTTGAAAATTTTGGGAGTATAATTGCAATTTGTCATTAATTTTCTTTTCTTTATTTTTGTTTTATTTGAAGAGAAAGGTATATTTGTCATTTTATATCTTTTTAATTGAGAAAATAATGATATTCACAATGAAATGTGAAAAAGAGGATGAAAATGTCAAAAAAGAAAATTATGGACATTTTGCACATTAATATTGAAAGGTATGATTTTGTGCCAATTACTCTTTAAATAATTTATTTGAACTCATCTGCATTTTTTAAAAAAGTTTGGAGTATGATTGAATCTTTTTTTAATTTTTCTTTTCCTTTTTTTTTAATTTAAATAGGAGGGTATATTTGTCATTTTACTTTTTTTTTTTTGGGAAATTGGACAAAAATGAAATTTTTCGCAAAGAAATGTGAAAGTAGGGGTGAAAAAACCAAAAAAAAAATGAAAGATATTGACGTTTTACACAATAACATTGAAAGGTAACGACGTTTTGTACTAATTACCCATTTGTTTTATATTAAATACTTGTTCTCTACAAATATATATTGAGATGTTCGTAAATCTATATCAATATATTCAAAAATTATATTATTTATATTAAATAAGTGACAAAGAACGAAAGTAAAGATTACTAAAAAAAAAAAATAAATAAATAAAATAACTTTCTAATTTATTAATTACATCTTTATTTATACACCGCCTTATCATAGGTGGGATTTTAAACTTAACCCTCTTTATTGATAGAGAAATAGAGTAAAAGAAGGAGGGCATTCACCATACCTCAACACATACAAATTAAAACGTGAAACATGGTTTTAAGGTTTGACGTAAAAATCAAGAGATACTAGCTATGTCCACGATGATCAAAACGTTCTATTGTCCTATACATTTTGCTATGCTTCATACTTGAGTCGAGGAATTTGCAATATGTCCTGCGAAGACCGGGTAGCTTACTGCTTACCCCTCACTTTTTTTCGCTCCAATTATAATTGTGTTCTGGCCAGGCATGTTCCCCCTTGTTAGCCAAAAAAATCAGCAACCATATTACCTCCTCGAAAGATGAGGAGCACTTTCGCATTAACTAGTTTCATTATACTCCTCAGCCATTACTTCATGTACGGCGCTGACCTTCGGTGATTAGTTCAAAAGCAACTAATGAATCCACTTCTACACATATTCAAAACCTACTCTCTAGAAAGCATAACTTCTATTCGTATTCACCACAGCTCGGTTTTTCCATGTCACCACTGCTAGCTTCTTCGCCGATTTCCCATTTCTTTAGCAGCTTCTTTGAAACCTTTCCATGCTAACTATCCAAAGAAATCTGCCCCATCAATTTCTTCCAGTGCTTGCCTCGGGAGTCACAGGGGTGGATCCAGCACCTGGTGAGTTGGCACGGCCGCCCTGGCTGGATCTATGGAGAAAAATGGTTAATGGAAATTAGTGTTAAATGTTTCTATATATATAACATTTGTAGCAATTCTCAATGAATCAGCGTGCAGGTGAGATGGATAGGCGCTGCTTCTCCATGTATTGTCACACAGGTTGGATTCCCTTCCACAACACTTCAACAAAAGGGGATGTTGCTTATATGGCAGATGGGTCACTGTGTATGTGAAAGGTATGTGGTTCAATTCCATGTAATCCCATTTTTGGTTCAATTTTTTAATACAATAAATAATACCTAAACAATTATATGTAACTAATTTTCATTTTCGAAATAATTTCTTTAAAAATTTTATGGACTCAAATTATTACTTCATAATATATATACTTTTATTGTTAGGTTTTATCAATTTATTTTATAAAATTCAAATTTGGACAACTTAAGTGTTGCTTTTTATTATTTTAAGAGTTCGAAAACGCTTTTTCTTTTGAGATTAAAAATTATTCTAATTCTAAAATTCATTATTTTGAAAATTTTGCATAACATTCGCGAAGCTCAGAGCTTATCTTTACCGTTTTATCATAATTATAAACTCTATCTTATCTCACTTAAGTTTGAAAACTTTTTTGAAACTTGATCATGCATATATTATGAGAAAATGTATTTTTTTTCTCATTGTTTTAGGTTGTATTGGATTATATTTTTAGTTGGATACGACTTTTACGTTTTAGTGTATTTATACAGTGATTGAATTTTTTTAATATTATTTAATTAAATATTAATAAACAATCTTACTATTGTGATTGTGAGTTAACGGCCGCCCTAGCTGATTCGATATCCTGGATCCGCCACTAGTGACATGGATTGGACAAGTTGGTGAAGAAAAAGAAATTAAAATTGTATTTACTGTATTTCTAGGCCACTCCAATGCACAAAAAATGTCGTAGCAAACCGCACATTTTTCTGTCAATAGCTCTACTTCTCTCACATTCACTTTTGCGTATTTAATTGTGTCTATCCTTTGAGATTACATGGTATGACATCACTTAGTGTAGTTCTTTTTACAAGTTTCACTGCAATGATATTAATTAACGATAACGAAAATAAAGGCACTTGCAGATACCATGTTTTTGATATAGAGATTGTCGTGCCATCAAAATTATTTTATAATTTGCCCACAACTATGGATAGAACCAACCACTTTCGAATGCAGTTTTAATCTCTTCTTTAGCTACAAAAAAACTATTCCTTAGCTGGCTTGGTTGCCTTTACTTTTTGCGTTATCTTGTGTAATGTAAGAATGTCTAAAAGATGCATGGATGACATCACTCTAAATCTATCAGAATTTTTGCCCATGGTGCAGGGGAGTAATCCTATTCTCTAGTGATGAGAATTTTGCACATATGACTTCACTCTAAATCTATAAGATTTTTTATTTCTCTGTATAATTTAGAGAATTATTTCTTTGGTAGTGACTGAGATTGCATCAATAATATTCCAAATGACTAAATTTATTATTTATCTTATATAATTATAATAAGTAATATATATTTTAATTTTATTTAATTTTTATTTAACGTCATAGTTCATAACATAGATACAACAAGGAATCAACATCAATGCAAATGACAACATTTAGGTTTATTTTGGACAATGGTCATGCAAGCGATTGTGATAAATAATATTATTAGGTGTCATGAACGACATCTACCTCGAGTTCCTCATACAAATTGGAATTTGAAACAAGAAATGACACTTACATGAATGTTTGGTACAAGTGATACAATATGTTGTGATCTACTTAGGATGAAAATAGGTCCGCTTCAAAGATTATTTGCTAGTTTGCAAACTTATGGGTTGGTAGACAGTAAATTTGTTTGAATTGAAGAACAAGTGGCTATTTTTCTGAGTACCATCGGGCATGACCGTTGTAATCAAGTTTGACATTCTACTTTCTTTCGATCTGGTCCTATAGTGAGTTTTTTACTTCCATAGAGCTTACATGTTTATCTTGGATTTTATATAGATGTTGTGATTAACGCCATTCTTCATAACTAATCATACGAGAAAGAAAATGTGAAGCCATGGTACTCATTTTTTCAAGTTAAAGTTTGTAGTTATTTCATTATATTTCTTAGAACTTCAATATTATAATATTTGGGGTTTTTTTTTAAAGGACGCTCTATAGGCAATAGATGGAACACATATTGCTACGAACGTACCCTTAAAGGGGCAAGCTAGGTATCACAACAGAAAGCAAGTGATTTCTCAAAATGATTTGGTAGCTTGCGCATTTGATATGAAATTTACATGTGCTTACTGGTTGGGAGTGATTCACACATGACAGTCGATTATTAAGGAGTGCAATGTTAAGCTAAGGGCTTAAACTAACAATTCCTTTTGGTAAGTTGTATCACTATTTTGAAATAATTTCTTTCATGTATAAGTTATAATAATTAAATAATGGCTATATAATAACAACTCTTTAATAGGTAAATGTTATCTTGTCAACGCTGGCTTTCCATTGGTTTTGGAATTTCTTGCATCGTAACATAGGACTCATTATCATCGAAGAGACATTAAGGGTCAACGTCTTGAAAGTAGTAAGGACTAATTCAATTTTTGACATTCATCTCTACATAATGTTGTTAAGAGGACAATTGGTTTGCTTAAAAAATGATTTGCATATTTGAGGCATCAACTCTACCATGACATTGGCACACAATCAAAGATAATCCTCACTTATTTTCCCATCCACAACTTCTTAAGTATTGATGACATAGAAGAAGTTCGTGAGGAGGACTTAGATAGTAGCGATGATGAGGTTAACCCTACATGTTGATGTACCTGAAGATGAAACTCCAAATGTTCACATATCTTTCACTGCTCAAGAAGTATGATATAATAAGAGGAATACAATTGCTGATTTAATGTGGGTTGATTATCTCCCCAATCAGAATACAAGAGTTGATTTCAATTGAAATCTTTTTTTTTTTTTTAAATTTAGGTTCTTATGTAATGGACATAAATTTAATAGACTTTCATTTTTAGCTATTGCTTAAATTGAAAACATTGATATTAGATAGATTTTTTTCCATGTCCTTATGTAATGGTTGACATAAGGTTGCTAGAATTTTAAATGTTGTAATTGGATTAGATGTTATTAGAGACTAATTGTTGACATATATTTTTTTTCACATATTCTTATTTAATGATCGACCATAAAATTTCATGGTACATAATTGACAAAGCTCCATGACACTTTTTCGAGTTCCTAGACCAACCATCCATTCAGATGTGGAGGAAATAAGCTCAATCCTAGTGGATCCTAGTTCAACGAATTGTCATGTATGTTGGAGTAATGCAATGGATGATTGTATGATAACTACACTACTGCATCCAGTGTTGGTCGATCACAAAATGAGTGACAATGGGTTTTCATCATATCACGTTTCCAAAGCAATTGAGACCGTCTAAAATGGATGAGGAGTCATGGTGTCAAATAAGAATGTGAAGGCACAATTAAAGACTCTAAAAAATAATATGTTGAAGTTCACCAGTTGTTGAGTATGAGTGGTTTTGAGTTCGATCCTGAAACTGGATGTGTCACAGTTGATGTTCTGGCTAGGGAGGAGTTTTCGAAGGTACAATATTTCATCAACCAATGAAATTATTAGTCATTAAATATTAGTAGTATAGTATCTTTTTAACATTGACTACAGATGAAACATATTCCACTTTTTTCTTTTGTAGGGAAAGCTAGAGTTTAGAAAGTGGACGACCAAACTTTGTCCTCGTTATGATGACTTGGAGGCTATCTTTGGAAATGACTTTGCTATAGGAGATTGCGTTGTAATCAGCAATGTTGAAATACTGTTTGTTAAATTCGGATTTTGTATTTGAGAATTGGGATATTATTTGCATTTTCATTTGGGATGTTGTTTATTACAGTGGCTTAGTATTATGTTTTTGTTTTCATAAACTTTTTTCATAATTTTTTTTTTAAAAAATTTGACGGCTGGACATATAAAAAAATAATTTATTTTCGTGGTTTTTAATGACTCGAACTGATTTACGTGGTTATGGTGCGTTATGGTATGACCAAAAAATTGGTTGTTCGGTGATGATTTTGACCAAACCGAACCGTTGCCAACCCTACGCATTCATGGTATGTAAAAAATCGTAAATAAAAAAAAAAATTTATGATTCATATTATATGAAAAATTCTAAAAAAAAAAAAAAAAATTCTTTTTTATTATTTTTCATATGAAAATGTGAATGAAGTTGAAAGTTAAAATGAAGATGTAGATCTAAGTTCAACTTACGCTCCTAAGCGTAATGCCGAAGGAGGAACCAACAAAATTCGATTTCAACATACCCAACCCAATGATGAGTCTCATTGCCCTAAAAAGTATTGCTGAATAGTCTAAAAAAATTTCTAATGCTATGGAGATTCAAGTAAAATTAGATACGCTCAACCATATCAATTGGCAATTGGTTCTAGAAAAATAACAAGGCGTGAATATAGATAAGCATGACATAATGCACCTCATCAAAGTATTTCGGTCTAATGAGAGTCAGGATAGAATATTTATGAGCTTGACTGATGAAGACTTCATGCGTGATTTGGTATTTGAGAACCTTGGTCGTGATCCACCTCCACTACTTTAAGATGGCATGCTTGGATAATTCAACAAATATATGTAGAAGTATGATATCTACGTTGGTTTGAATTGCTACTTTCTTACAATAGAGATTTTTTGGTTTTTATTTTTTTGTTCTCATGTTTTATGCTGGACATAATCTCATCATTGATTATTTGATTATCTGATAATTACCTTTCATTGAAATGAAGAAAAATTAATTCCAGTATATGAGTATAAATCTAAATTGGTGAGGCCGTTTCCTTATTTGTTATCAATTTTATTACTTATTGTAACAATATTGTCGAAATATGACTTCTTCAAAAAATAATAATAATCATGGTCTTCATGCAATATTATTTAATTGTGAAGGCACCATTGTTTAGCACTTCAAAAAATTGATTGACTAATTCTCATGAAAAAAATTATTATTTCCATGAAAAGTAATGGCTATCAAACACCAAAAGATGGAAAAATGAAATATTTTCTAGGTTGAATATTAAGTCAATAAAATACATGTAATTAACATTTTCCTTGTAAATAATTTCTAGGCAATTGGATTACCTAAAAAATATTTCCTTTCCATGGAAATTTCATGCTCACAATCAAACGCACCTTAAAAGTTTCATGCTTGAATTAATATGTAAGTTAATGCGTGTCTCATTAACCTGGCAGTTATTACATTAATATGTAGTGATCCAATTTATATTTTTAGTTATTAATTAGTGCAATATTATATGTTTATTTAGGTTAGTGGTATATACACGTTCTCATATCTTTAGAGGAATTGTAATTCATTTCTATAGTGCAATAATTTAGATTTATCTGATTCGATTTTAAAAGTAGTAAAAGATCCTGTTTTAACTATGAAATTAATTATGATGATACATAATGCTGGTGAATCATGCTGGAAAGATACCTAGTACTACTTAAGAGTTCGATAGAATGTGTAAATAAAAGTGATTTAAATATTTACACACAAGCAAAATATAGACAACGTCTTCAATTTCGAATTTTGGATACTATATATAGCTTGATTGATTTCTATATTTTTTCTCCGTAAAAAAGAAAGCCTGAAAGTAAATTTCGACAGTTTCTAAATTTGTTTGTGTCATCTTCATATAAGGGCATGATAATCTACCCTATATTGTTCCAATTTTATAATATTCGATTGCATGGTTAAAATAGAAACCTTGAATCATTTTGAAATGGAGTCTTTATGTTGACATATAATAGATAGAATATTAAGATCATGCTTGATTCAACTAAAAAATATTAAAATTCAAGTTAAAATTAATAATTAATTTTAACCTTACATTTCATGAAATCTACAACTTTTTAATCTCACATTCCATCCATTAACTTCTATCAAAATCTACTAAAAATCTAATATTTATCTAAAATAAAGAGGGATTAAATATAAATGCCACATATGGCTGCTATAGCATTATACCTGCGGCTACTATCGCATTATATCTCAACTTATTTCCTATAATGAAAAGTTACTAAACAAGTCTTATTTATGAATTTGGAGTATTTATATGCTATGAATTAAGAATTACATTAAGGAGTTGCTTGATAAAGCTTTTGATAAATTTTTTAACACATTTTGATAAAAATTGATGAAATATATGATTGAAAATAATAAAAATCATGAATCTCGTGAAATGTGTGATTAAAATTATTGGTTGACTTTGATTCAAATTTTTAGTAATTTTAAATATCCTAACAATCATAAATATAACATTTCATACATCAAGATTGTTGGTCAACAAAAGCAATATCGATTATGAAGGAAAAAAAATATAAAAAGAGATTATAAAATTAATATTGCTTAGAAAGAAATTTAAGTAGATTTCCCTTCTGTGTCGTTAATGAGTCTTCAATATAACTAATATAATTTCGAATATATTGATATAGCTTTACAACGTAACAAAATATCAAGTACATATATATTTGGAGTCGAACCAAATCTCATGAGATACATCTTTTACAAAATAATTGTCTTGTCACTTAGACTATTTCAACACAACCATCGGCGTGAGCGTGAGGGGTGCCTCAAGAGGGGGCCGCCTCAATCCCAAAATCTATGGAGACCTAATAAAATTTGTCACACCTAATTATTTTTCATTTTCAATTTTAATGAAAAGTAGAATTTTTTAAAGGATTTACTAATTTGGAACTAAGCATTGGAGAGGTTTTATTTGTTTCGAAAACATAATACTATAATCCTTGAATAAATTTTTCGCCTTAAATATATTAGTTAAACCTGAAATTTGTGAACGAGCTCTATAAGTAGCGTTTTAAATTTGTGACAGAATTATAACTACAAACAAAAATTAACCTTATAACATATAAATATTTGCTGGAAGAAATAAGCATGAGAAATTGAACTGTCCAATTAATCAACCAATGAAGGTTATATTAACTAATTTGTTTCAATTAAACTTGAGTACATACCAAACATCTTCACTATAGTAGTTTAATGACTCTACACATTTGTTTTTCCTTTTTTCTTCTTCTTTTAAATTGAGCCATGAAATTGATGACTACGTAAGGAATGGTTTATTAAGAGATGGGAATGCATGTTACTCAAGGGATTCTACCACCTCCTGTTCCACCACCAGCTCCTCCACCGAATCCACTACAAGATCCTCCACCCAATCCGCCTCTGCCTCTGCCACCAAAACCCCCTCCTCCTCCTTGAGCACCATTTTCGATCCCACCACCAAATCCTCCTCCAAAACCAGAACCACCCCCTGTTCCTCCACCTTCTCCTCCAGAACCACTTCCAAACCCACTACCCAATCCTCCTCCAGAACCAGAACCACCCTCTGATCCTTCACCACCACCTCCACCAAACCCTCCACCTCCACCTTCAGCACCATTTCCAAACCCACCACCCAATTCTCCTCCAGAACCATAACCTCCTTATGTTCCTCCACCTCCACCCCCACCGAAACCTCTACCACCACCTCCACCGAGCCCTCCACTTCCTAAATCCTAGTGATCAAAGAAGAATTTTCTCTCATCGTTGAAATAACCCTTTGTTCCAACAAGCTTTCTTGCATTGGCGGCGCAAATAAGAACGCCAAGAAGAACAAAGAGAATAAAATTGGAACTCATCTCAATTTGCAAGTAAAAGAGAGGTATTGAATCTTGATTATGAGAATGTAGGACACCTATAAAGGTTTATATAATGCTATTGATTCGTACCATGAGCAACGTTTGAAATGTTAATGCAGATAACTGTTTCTTTGAAAAGGAAACACTTCACCAAAACTTTATTACTCTGATTATTAGTTAAATGTTTTGTGCTTGAATTAATGAGTGAGTTAGTGAGGGCCTCATTAACCTGGTAGTTATTACATTTGTAGTGATTCGTTTATGTTTTTGGTATTAATTAGTGCAATATTATATGTTTACTTACGTTAGTGGTAAATACACATGTTTTCACATCTTTCCAGCATTGTAATTCATTTCTATAGTGCAATAATTTAGATTGATTTGATTTGATTTAAATTGTGAGTAAAAGATCCTGTTTTAACTAGGAAATTAATTATTATGATAAAAAAAGCTGGTGCATCATGCTGGAAAGTATGTTTATAAACGATTATATATATATATATATATATATATATATATATATATATATGAATGAGAAGACGTATACATAGAAACACACTTTCACTGGTTTATCTCAATATAAAAACTGTGCCCACTCGTCGGTGCAAATATTTGCTAAGCTTTTGCTTTGTATAGCTTATTTGAAAATTATTTTTCCTCAAACTCATTTTCAACCATATATTTACCCAATAAAATAATTTTGTGCCTGAATCTGTATTTCTCTCTTTTTTAACCACTTATTCTCCAATTCGCTTCAAATAAAGTCTCTCAAACTAACTCTAAATTCAAGAAATTTACGATGGAGATCTCACAGCTCTATGTCTTTTGTTTCTCACAAGTAGAAAAACAACCAGAAAAATCATTTATGAAGCATAGGAGCTATGTCAGTCTACGGTAGAAAACGTAAATGACCAATAAATTTAAGAATGTTTTTGGCTCCATTTCATGCTATTTAGCCTATGTTTCATAGTCATTTTTGTTAAGAATGAATATTTGAATAGTAACTTTTTGGTGATTATGAGGTTAAAAAATGGAAAATATTTTTGGGATTCCATGAAACAAATTATATGCAGTTGAAAATAATTATGATAAAAAAAGAATTTTGAAATAATGGTTGTTAAATAGAGGCTTAATTTCTGTCAAGCCTTTGTGTGATATTAGACCCCCCCGATTAAGCATGCATGTCAAAGCTGACCTTTAATTGAACATCGTAGTCAAGTTAGATAGGATTTATTAAGATGGAAATATGCATTCGATGGGTTTTATTCGTCTAGAAAACATAGTATTTTAATGCTGGAATTGTTCCCTTTAAACATATTAAAACTGAAATTCGGGAATGAACTCCATAATTTGCTTTTTAAATTTGTGACACAATCATAAGAACGAACAAAAATTAACCTTGTAAAATATAAATATTTTCATGGAAAAAATAAGCATGGGAAATAGAAACAGTCTAATTAATCAAACAGTGAAGCTCATTTAAATTAACTAATTTGTTTCAACTAATCTTGAGTAAATCAAACATCTTCAATATAGTAGTTCAAAGAGTCTATACATTTTTCTCTCTTTTTTTTTTCTTTTTTTTTTTTTTTGTACAGATCCATGAAATCGCAAGGTGAGGAATGGTTTATTAAGAGATGAAAATGTATCGACTAAAACTTCTTTAATTACTCAAAGGATTCCACCACCAGCTCCTCCACCAAATCCACTACCAGATCCTCTACCCAATCCGTCTCCACCACCGCCTCCGCCTCCGTCTCCGCCTCCGCCACCAAAACCTCTTCCTCCTCTTCGTTGAGCACCATTTCTGAACCCACTACCAAATCCTCCTCCAAAACTAGAACCACCCCTTGTTCTTCCACCTCTACCTCCACCTCCTCCTTCACAACCACTTTCGAACCCCCCCACCCAATCCTCCTCCAGAACCAGAACCACCCTCAGATCCTTCACCTCCACCTCTACCTCCACCTCCTCCTTGAGCACCATTTTCGAACCCACCACCCAATCCTCCTCCCGAACCAGAACCTCCTTTCGTTCCTCCGCCAGTCCGCCTCCTCCTCCTCCTCCTCCACCGAACTCTCCACCACCACCTCCACCAAGCCCTCTACCTCCTAAATCCTAGTGATCAAAGAAGAACTTTTTCTCATCGCCGAAAGAACCCTCGGTGCCAATAAGCTTTCTTGCATTGGTGGTGCAAATAAGAACACCTAGAAGAACCGAGAGAAAAAAATTGGAAATCATCTCAATTTGCAAGTAAAAGATAGGTATTGAATCTTGATTTGTGAGAAATTGAGAATGAAAGACACCTAAAAGGGTTTATTTAATGCTACTGATTCGTACCATAAACCACATTTGAATTGTTAATGCAGCTAACTCTATCTTTGGAAAGGAAACACTTCACCAAAACTTGATTACTCTGATTATCAGTTAAATGTTTTGTGCTTGAATTAATGAATGAGTTAGTGGGGTCTCTTTAACCTGTCAGTTATTACATTTGTAGTGATTCGATTTATGTTTTTAGTTATTAATTAGAGCAACATTTTATTTTTACTTACGTTAGGGGTATATACACATGTTCTCATATCTTTTCTGGCATTGTAATTCATTTCTACAGTACAATAATTTAGATTTATTTGATTTGATTTCAAAAGTAGGTAAAAGATCTTGTTTTAACTAGGGAATTAATTATTATGATAAAAGTGCTAGTGCATCATGCTGGAAAGTGCGTTTATAAACTATTTTGTTCATAAATATTTATAAATAAGTGATGGATACTTGGGTACTGCTTCAGAGTTCAATTGAATGTGTGAATAAAAGTGATTTAAAAATTTATACACATGAGCAAAATATTGATGACATCTTCAATTTCGAATAATGAATACCTGTATATAGCTCGGTTGATTTCTATGTAAATTTTGACAGTTTCTAAATTTGTTTGTCATCTTCTTAAAAGGGCATATGATAATCTGCCGTATATTATTCTGATTTTATAGTATTCGATTGCAGGGTTAAAATGGAAGCCTTGAATCATTTTGAAATGGAGACTTTAGATTGACATGTAATAGATAGAATATTAAGATCTTGTTTGATTCGACCAAAAATATATATTAAAATTTAAGTTAAAGTTAACAATAAATTTTAATCCTACATTTTTTAGGATCTACCATTTTTTGAATCAAACATTCCATCAACCTCTACAAAAATCTAGAAAAAATTCTGATTTTTATCTAAAACGAAGAGAGATTAAATATATAAATGCCACGTACGGTTGTTATGGCATTATGCCAATGGTTGTTGTAGCATTATACCTCAACTTGTTTCCTATCATGAAAAGTTATTAAACGAATCTTATTTATGAATTTGGAGTATTTCTATGCTATGAATTAAGAATTACATTAAGGAGTTGCTTGACAAAGCTTTTGATAAAAAATTTAACAAATTTTTATAAAAATTGATGAAATATATGGTTGAAAAGGATAAAAATTATGAATATCATGAAATGTGTTATTAGATTTTGATTCAACTTTTTTGTAACTTTAAATATCCTAACAATCATAAATATAAAAAGCGATTAAAAAAATAATATCACTTGGAAAGAAATTTTAAGTTAATTTCCCCTCTATGTCTTTAACAAGTCTTTGATATAATATATATAATTTCGAATCTATTGATATAGGTTTACAACGTAACACTACACCTAGTGCATATACCTGGAGCAAATCAAATCTCATGGGATACATCTTTTACATGATAATTGTCTCGTCTCTTATACAATTTCAACGCAACCATTGGCGTGGACTTGAAGGGAAACTCAAGATGAAGCCACCCCACACCCAAAATCTATTGGGACCTAATACAATCTTTCACACCTAATTATTTTTCGTTTTCAATTTTAACGAAAAATAGAATTTTCATTTTATGCACATCTTATCAAAACACAATCTCAGAGCATATCATTTTGTGCAGCATGCAAGCAAGTTTCTACTGATAATTTCTTGCAGCCTAAAATTTGAATTAGGTACCTCATTTCACTCTTATTAAGTTCTTGATGTCCCTACATAATCGAAAAATCTATCTTACAAGAGTAATAATAAACAGAACGACAAGCG
>NC_036259.1:5954798-5957229 GCF_002742605.1 Olea europaea var. sylvestris | reverse complement strand
GAGAACAAAATTGGAACTCATCTCAATTTGCAAGTAAAGATTGGTATTGAATGTTGATTTGTGAGAATGTAGGACACCTAAAAAGGTTTATATAATGCTACTGATTCGTACCATAAACCACGTTTGAATTTTTAATGCAGCTTATAACTGTTTCTTCGAAAAGGAAACACTTCACTAAAACTTGATTACTCTGATTATCAGTTAAATGTTTTGTGCTTGAATTAATGAGTGAGTTATTGGGGGGTCTCTTTAACCTGGCAGTTGTTACATTTGTAGTGATTCGATTTATATTTTTAGTTATTAATTAGTGCAACATTATATGGTTACTTACGTTAGGGGTATATACACATGTTCAGTCCGCCTCCTCCTCCACCGAACCCTCCACCACCACCTCCACCAAGCCCTCCACCTCCTAAATCCCAGTGATCAAAGAAGAATTTTTTCTCATCGTCCAAAAAACCCTCAGTGCCAATAAGCTTTCTTGCATTGGTGGTGCAAATAAGAACACCCAGAAGAACCAAGAGAGAAAAATTGGAACTCATCTCAATTTGCAAGTAAAAGATAGGTATTGAATCTTGATTTGTGAGAAATCGAGAATGAAGAACACCTAAAAGGGTTTATATAATGCTACTGATTAGTACCATCAACCATGTTTGAATTGTTAATGCAGCTAACTCTTTCTTTGAAAAGGAAACACTTCACCAAAACTTGATTACTCTGATTATCATTTAAATGTTTTGTGCTTGAATTAATGAATGAGTTAGTGGGGGTCTCTTTAACCTGTCAGTTATTACATTTGTAGTGATTCGATTTATGTTTTTAGTTATTAATTAGTGCAACATTTTATGTTTACTTACGTTAGGGGTATATACACATGTTCTCATATTTTTTCTAGCATTGTAATTCATTTCTACAGTACAATAATTTAGAATTATTTGATTTGATTTCAAAAGTAGGTAAAAGATCGTGTTTTAAATAGGAAATTAATTATTATGATAAAAGTGCTGGTGCATCATGCTGGAAAGTACGTTTATAAACTATTTTGTTCATAAATATTTATAAATAAGTGATGGATACTTGGGTACTGCTTCAGAGTTCAATTGAATGATTGAATAAAAGTGATTTAAAAATTTATACGCACGAGCAAAATATTGATGACATCTTCAATTTCGAATATTGAATACCTGTATATAGGTCGGTTGAATTCTATGTAAATTTCGACAATTTCTAAATTTGTTTGTCATCTTCTTAAAAGGGCATATGATAATCTGCCGTATATTGTTCTGATTTTATAGTATTCGATTGCAAGGTTAAAATGGAATCCTTGAATCATTTTGAAATGGAGACTTTATATTGACATGTAATAGATAGAATATTAAGATCTTGTTTGACTCGACCAAAAATATATATTAAAATTTAAGTTAAAGTTAACAATAAATTTTAATCCTACATTTTTTAGGATCTACCATTTTTTGAATCAAACATTCCATCAACCTCTACAAAAATCTAGAAAAAATTCTGATTTTTATCTAAAACGAAGAGAGATTAAATATATAAATGCCACGTACGGCTGTTATGGCATTATGCCTATGGTTGTTGTAGCATTATACCTCAACTTATTTCCTACCATGAAAAGTTATTATACGAATCTTATTTACGAATTTGGAGTATTTCTATGCTATGAATTAAGAATTACATTAAGGAGTTGCTTGACAAAGCTTTTGATAAAAAATTTAACAAATTTTTATAAAAATTGATGAAATATATGGTTGAAAATGATAAAAATTATGAATATCATGAAATGTGTTATTAGATTTTGATTCAACGTTTTTGTAACTTTAAATATCCTAACAACCATAAATATAAAAAGCGATTAAAAAACTAATATCACTTGGAAAGAAATTTATGTTAATTTCTCCTCTATGTCTTTAACGAGTCTACGATATAATATATATAATTTCGAATATATTGATATAGGTTTACAACGTAACTCTACACCTAGTGCATATACCTGGAGCAAATCAAATCTCATGGGATACATCTTTTACATGATAATTGTCTCGTCTCTTATACAATATCAACGCAACCATTGGCGTGGACTTGAAGGGAAGCTCAAGATGAAGCCGCCCCACACCCAAAATCTATTGGGACCTAATACAATCTTTCACACCTAATTATTTTTCGCTTTCAATTTTAACGGAAAATAGAATTTCCATTTTATGCACATCTTATCAAAACACAATCTCAGAGCATCTCATTTTTGTGCAGCATGCAAGCAAGTTTCTACTAATAATTTCTTGCAGTGAATTAGGCACCTCCTTTCACTCTTATTAAGTTCTTGATGTCCATACATAATTGAAAAATCTATCTTACAAGAGTAATAATAAATAGAACGACAAGCGATGAACTACTATGGATAATCCCAAACCTG
>NC_036259.1:5936790-5954698 GCF_002742605.1 Olea europaea var. sylvestris | reverse complement strand
TCAATTGTACTCTGCTAATTTGGGATATGATAAGAGTCTCGTTAGGAAAATGCATATACAAGCATGGTGGGGCTTATAATTTTGCAATTTTATCCGATTCTTAAATTGTTAAGTTAGATTGATGAAAACAGGGAATCCTTGATATGGTGAAAAATGCGGATCCATGTACCAACCCCAGATAAGTACAAGATAAGGCTTTTTTGAGTTGAGTTAGGCCATGTAAGTAGGAAAACATATTAAATGTGCAATGTTTAGAGGGTAAAATGTAATCGGATATTGTGGTCAACCTTCAATACTTAGGCGTAGGTTTAGTGAAAATGAGTCTCATTTAGCATTATGGAGCTGCATCCCTACTTCTGTACTAGGCTTATTCTAGATGTCAAAAATTGCAAATTTCTCCTTGTTTAAGAAACTCAAGCACTCTTCCCCATTTACTAGTTTCAATAATATTCGATATAAACATTTTGCAGTGCCTTGAAAAAGTTCAAATTAATAACTCATACAACAGCTATAGTAAGGTAACTCAGATGAAGTTTTTCTAATATGCATCTCTGGCTTATGTTCAGTACATGTTTTGAGACAAATGAATATGTATGCCTTTTGAGTTCATAGTCTAAAGCTTAGTATAATCATACCTTCTGCATTAAAATGGAGAATTCTTCACTAATGGCCCACATTAAAATGGCCTGATCTCCAATAGGTCAGTACCTCCCCTATTTCAAACATGTCAATCCCCTAACACTTCTCTACTTATGGCTCGCAAAATTGGGACTCGATCAACTACTGAAACTATTCCCACTTGCTCTGCTCCTTTAGCAATGAAAATTATAAAGGAGAAATTTATTTAGAGGTACCAGCATAGGCTATGTTATTCACAAGGTTAGTGCATGGGTTTTTCACTGATAAATTGCATTGGACACTAAGGATACATACTGAAAACTTGCATCTTAAACACCGCTTGCACCTTATGCACCTTATATACTTGGGACACATACTAAACACAGAGGCTATGAGTTGCTAAACATGCTTGAACTTTAATAGCCTGCTCTTGTTTTTTTTATAAAACTGGAAAGACATGAATTTTTAGCGCGTCTGTCTGTGCAGGATTGGGTGTTCTATAATGTGCTTAGTGTATTAGTTTCAAGTCTTTACCAGCATATGTTTAGCTGCTACAAGCCTATAACCTTCATTCTGGCTTGCTTCCTCTCCATGGTAACATTTTTGCGGTTGAAAGTTAGTTTTTTTCTTGCTTTTGCTGTCTACTTTTCCATCTTGACTGCCATGACTGGTCTATCATTATATTGGTCTAAGTGACATTTATTGTGTACATATGCTTCAGTACTTATTAATTTTTTTAAATTTCTTGTGTGTTACCTGGCATTCCTAAGATTGCAATTGGAATCTAGAATTAGAGAAACCCATTTGACTTTTATTGTATAATTTTTTAAATTTCTTGTGTGTTATCTATATCTATCTATGTCTTGATTGAAGTAGAAACTTTTTCATTTCAAGTAATGAGCAAGAATTAAAAGGTAATATGAATATCATGTAATAGGTGCAGCAAAAAGTGAAAACATTCAAAGAACTAAAGAAAATGATAGAACATTGGATGATGAAATAAATGAGTTTAAGGTAGGATTTTTTTTTTCATAGTTAATTTTCTTACTATATGAAATCCATTTACGTGTTCGATTTTTATTATTGGATTTGCAAGGATAGGTGTAGGAAACTTGTCAAGTACTCTTGATCTTCCTACTCAAGGGGCATGTAAACAAATTAGGACCTCTCGTATCGTGCGTACTACTCGAGAGATTATTAGAGTTTTATATAATTAATTGAGCGGACGAACTACAAGTTTTGGAATACATAGTTGTTAGTTCATGATATTGGAGCCATCATTCGGTCACATTGCCCAATGAATACAGTTTTTATTTTATATTTAGATTTAACCATACTTAGTGAATGGTTTTTATTTACGTTTTGATGATATGTTTCGGATTCAATGTTACAGTGATTGACATTACATATTTTAATTAATATATTGTCTTTTTTTTATCTTTATATTATTTTGAATATTGTTAAAAATTTACTACGTAAAAATAATTTATTGATTTTTAACAACATGCAACAAAACATTTGTAACCTTTCGTTGCCATTTTGAGTTATTTAGTGTAAGCGAGCATAATCCAATTTATTGGATGTTCAATAGGGGATGCAGGAATTGAAAGTTAGGAAATCCAATTTTTTTGATAGCTTAGCTGGAAACTTAAAAAAAAAAAGGTATTAGTGCTTTTTTAATAGGCAGCTGTCTTTTCCATTACTTTATTTCTTTTGGTTTTTGTGAAAGGAGTATTTAGTGCTTATTTCACTATACATAAAGCTGGGCAATTGGAGGAATTTTCGTAAAGAAATAAACTGAACAAAGCCCCCTAATCTTTTCCGTGGCTTAAGTAAATTATGGTCTATTCATTGATCGTCTTTCGTTTGTCTTCTTGACCGCCTTTTTTAGAATTTTAACCATTGATATGTGCCCAAAAACAATTATTGTTGAAAAGGTTTTGCTTTAAAAGTTGCTTTTTATGAGTAATTTTAATAGAAATCAGCACAAATAGTTTTCGTTCCATACTCAGAAGAGCACTTGGATACTTATCAAATTTTCCGTGTCATTTCAATAATGAGATTTTTAGTTTGGTAGCATTTCTCTATTGAAGTCGACCTGAACTTTCTAGGTACAGTTGATTCTCCCTCTATATAAGGGGACTGATAGAGTGAGCAAAGAAATAAGAATTCTAGTTTTCTCAGATAATGGAAGTTGTTAAGAAATGGATCCAAGGAGTGAAGAGCAAATTGGGAAATTTTTATCCGCGTTCGCCACCACCCAAGGTCCAGGATCCTCCGCCTCCCATGTTGGCCTCCAACGACAATCAGAATCCTCCAGAGAATTTCGACTGGACAGGTCCAATCATTTCTTTCTGCTTCACAGCAGCTATTGGTATTGCAATGTTGCCACCAAGTCAAAGAGAAACCTTACCAATGATCTTTTTCTGTGTTCTTGTGATTCTTGCATTTTCGTTCATGTGGGTAAGAAAATATGTCCAAAGCAGGTATCCAAACTGGGCCAAAAGGATGGAACTGGCTGGAATATTGTGTACTTCCACAGCTTTCTTTTTAGGTATTAGTATGAGGTTCTCATTAATCCTTAAGATATTTCCGTGGTTCATTTATATTCTTTGCTTGATTGTCGTAATTCTATGCAACTGATGCTATCCCATAATCTGTATTCAGTTCAACTGAATTACTTTTTTAGTCAAGTTTGATATTTGTTTGAGAGAGAGATAAATACCTATTGTCAAAGATAGAAAGTATTGTAATAATTGAAACTGATCTCTTGCTCGGAGGATAAAAATTTCCTCTGGAAAATTTATGGGTTTCTACCTCAGATGATTCCTACTTATCGCTCTACATTTTCAATGGATGTTTGAATTGAAAGATATTAGATAAACACACATTCTTTATTGCTAGAATTAAGATTTTTATAATGTTTAAGTATTGGAATATTAGAAGTTTTGGTTCTTTTTCGATTTATTGAATGTTGATATTTTAAACCAATATCTTGATTCACTCCCTGAATTTTTCTCTGGAATAAAATAGAAAATAGAGGCAATAACAAGAACACTAGATTGTTAGTTGAGCTATTCGACCGTGGGTAATTAAGATAATGACTGGCTTAACTTGATCCAAGCTCAAATAGTTTTATCTTTGTATCTTAAATTTAGTTTTATGGTAAAAATTTGAAAAGAAGATTATGAACTCCAACTACACTGTAAATGTCGACAATCCAATAGTGAACGATCTTATGTGTTCGATGATGGGAGACAAATATGAATTTAAATAGCTAACGTATTTGAATAATACAGTTTACTTTTTTTGTGCTAACTTAGCAAAAGATAACTAAATAAAATAATTAAAAAATATAATAAGCGAAACTAATGAAATAAAGTGAAGCATTATTCTGCCACAGTATATTGGCACCGAAGTATGTTTTATTGAGAAAGCAAATCTGACTTTGGAAACATAGTAGATGATCTTTATATAACTATTAGATAGTCAACACTAATTCAAAATTTTAAAATAGAGAATGAATTATATTCTTACTTTATAAGATCATTTTTAAATTTATAAAGAATATTCTAATCGTAATAGAGTATATAGTATTTTGTGTTACTATTTAATTGACAATTGCTGGGATCCACTATCTGATTGGAATTAGACATGAATGAATAATATATACGTCAATTAAATAGTGACATGAAGCATTGAGTTTTCATGCTCCGAGAGTGCTAAAAAGTCTCTCCATTGAAGAAGAGGTGAGAGGAACAAAATTGTAGAAATTGCATAAAATTAGCTTAATTCCTTAAAAATGTTAGCTTGTGTAAGTGTATTTTGTGTACTTATTTGGGCCATTAAACAAGATTGACTGTTAATTCATTTGACTTGGTATGATTTTTGATGAATTATGGCTTAGTTATGTATATATTTCATTTGTTATGTAAATTGATGAAATTGGACAAATGGACTAAAATGGAAGAAATCTAAAGTGAAATCATGTTAAGAGGAAATTTTCTCTCACTCTCGGAGTATGCAGTACATAGTACTTTGTGCTACTATATAATGGACACGTATATTAAATAGTAGAGATTCATTATTTGATTGGAATCAAACATGAGTGAATAATATACATATCAATTAAATAGTGATACGAAGCATTGACTTTCCATATTTTGTGCCTGAAAATTTCTTCATTGAAGAAGAGATGAGAGGAACAAAATTATAGAAATTCCATTCAATTTGCTTCAGTCTTCCTTAAAACACTTTTCCCTGCCACATCTAATTTAATTATAATATTATTTATTTATATGATCCGTACAAAATTATTGTCCGAAGACTAAGGTGCACTGGAACTTGGATTTTTGTGAGAGTGGGGTTGTGGCATACCTTTAATTTTGACTACACAACGCCCAAATTTTTTTTCCCATACAAAAATCTATTACTCACCAATTGATTTCATTTGACCAATTTTAAGAAGGGTAAAAAAAATCATCTTTCCACTTTTTAACACATAAAAAGTAATTAAAATATTTTAAAAAGAGAAAAAAAATAAAAACAACAAGAATTCAGTTAAAAAACAATTCATTAAAAATGAAATCTTCATCTCCCCCAATTCAATTCCAACGTATCCAACTTAACCCCCACCCCAAAAGTCACAAGGTACCCTCGACCCTCACCACACCCTGACAATCCAAATTCATGATTTAAACTATCAATAATCAATTACCATGGTATTGAAGGTAGTGGATCTTCTCGATGAGAATCAATTACATTACCGTATAGTGATGACTTCCTCCCTCTCTTTATTCTCCATTTTTCCTTCGTAATTGGTGGCAAACTAGCAGTAAAATACAATTGAATACATTTCCTTGACAAGATCCATTCTATCTAATTTATAATTGGGGATTTGTTCTACTCCAAACATAAGAGTGTATAGTATACTATGGAAAGTCTCATTTAATAGACTTCAAATCTAGTCACTAATTTTGAATTTCATAGTTAGCTTTTTGCTTTTTTCGATCTGACTTTAGTGGGCCCTAGCAATCTGTCATAATTAACTACCCTCCTCTCTTCTGCTTCCTCCTAGGCTCATGACCAGTGGCGAATCCAGAAAATTATTCGATACGGGCTGACACGCCAAAAGAAAAAAAAATAAAAAAAATCACACATAATTTTATTTATTTTTACTCAAATATTTCTTCTTAATTAGCATTTGAGTTGTAGGGACGAGCTCTAGTACAGCCCGACCTGTCCCAAGATTCACCCTTGCTCACAACTTATTATTCCTTCCATAACTTGCAATATTTGCTCAATTAGCTTCATAATAATATGTTTTAAAAATGAAACTGTAAGTGATACAAATTTGTGAAATATGGTAAATTAGCTCCTAAATTGTACTATACCTAAACGATATGTGTAATTATTTTTATTTTCTATTTTTCATGAAAGTTAATATATTTTAAGTTTTACTAATTTTTATTTTCCAAAATTTTATATTTATAATATTTTATTCAAATTGCAAAGCATAGCTTAGGGCACGGTTGGTTGTGTTTCAATGTTCAATTTTTAATTTTGAGTTTATTTTCAATTCTGTTTTGAGGGTCTAATTTAAAATTGTTAAACACGCGTTTGATTTTTCATTTGAAAAATCATTTCTCAAAAAAAAATTAAAAAATATGTTTGATTTGAAATTTTTTAAAAGTATTTTATAACATTATTATTCCATGACATTTGATTATTTAGTAAAAAAAAATAAAATAATTTTATGTATATATATATTATCAAGTAACATAAAATAATTTTATGTATATATATATTATCAAGTAACATCTATATTTTAAAGTGGTTGAATCTTACAATTTTTTTTTCTAGCTATGAATTTAAAATAAAAATAGATAATAAATTGGGTTCAAAATATAGGAAGTAAAAATAAAAATTAATGACATGTAATAAAAATATTTTTATTTGTGATCATTTGAATATTTTTTTAGAATTTATTTGTAAATAATCATTAAGAGTTTGAACTATTTTATTTTTTATTTTTTAGATTTTTTAATTAATTTTTTTATTTTTGAAATTTATTTTTAACTTTTAGTTTTTTTTTTTAAGAATTTATCAATTTTATTTTTTGAATTTATTTTTCTTGAATTTTGTTTTTTTAATTTTAAGAAAAAAATCTTAGAATTTATGTTTTATTTTTAAAGTTTTTAAATTTATTAAAATAAAAAATTATTTAAACGCTTAGGGTGTGTTTGGTTTGCGTTTCAAATTTTATTCAAATATAGAAATTATTAATTGAATTTATATATATTTGATGTTTTGCTATATGTTCTGCCAAATGTTGCAGGCTATAAATTCCCTATTTCATTCGAAATTGATTTCACCATATTGTTGCTAGATCAACAGCTGCTGAGCTTCTATAGATAAATAATGTTGTTATTAATGAATTCTTCTCTATCTTTTCTTGTAATCGTAGTACTTGGTGTATTGTGTTGGTACAATTTAGCAAGTTTTGTTGCAAGAAATATAAGATGGGGACTGTTGTGTGGGCTAGGACAGTGGAGAGGTAACAACTTCGATTAATAGGGCAGTGTCTTGTTTGTAGCTTGTCGAGGAGAGTTGTGCTCTCGACAGCAGGAGCTATTGTACATGTTTTGGTGGAGGTGAAGATGGTAGTTTGTTGGGTCGGGTTTGGTAAACATATCAACTAATAAATATAAATAACATAATTCAGTAATTACATAAATATTATAATAATATAAACATTATAATTCAATAATAAGAAGAGAGTTAGAATACAAGTCTTGGAGTTACGTCGAAGACACTGTCCTAAAGTCGTATTACCTCTCCTTCGTGCGAGTACTTTCAACACTATACGATTCCAAGATAAAACCATGTGGCTCAAAGTCAATTCTCTTTCTACGGGCACGACCATAGGGAAACAAAGGACATGCCTTTATCGAATTGCCAAAATATAGTAAAACATTATGAAATATATATTTAGTTATTTTTTATAAGTTATGGTGTCTCATATTGTCTATTTCAATGAAAATCATTCTCTTTTATAGGTATAAATTTAGGAATTTGCTTGATGTACATAATTTTTGTACATCAAGGTGTCCATGCCTCTCACATAGGGTGGGGCCCACACTTTTGTGGGGCGCACCTTATATGAGAAGCATGGACATCTTTATAGACAAAAATTATGTACATCTAGGATTTTCCATAAATTTAACCCACATACTTATGAGGATTAAATAATTTAAAATGTATGTTACACTATAATATTATTAATTTAATTGTGTATTAAGTTGAAATTAAAATAGAAACAACAAATTTAAATATATTGATTTAAAAATTTAAAACTTAAATTATTTATTTTCCAACAATCCCCCAAAAGTTTTAAACTTTTAAAATAGATAAATATATAATATATAGTAGTTATGTTATACTGTGCAATAGGTGTAGGTATTTTTTGAACTTAAACCTCACTTAGTGATACTAATTTCCATTTGAGGGAACTATAATGGACTAGGCCCTAAATTAGGTCCCTTTGACCAAACTTCAATTGTTCCACACACAATATCGATTTATACTTTAGCTCATAGCAAGGGGCGCTCTTAATGACCATGCGCTCTAATCTTGATTTGAGCAAGAGTTTTTAGGGAATAGTCCAATCACATAATCACGGTCTCATGACAACTCTTACATAAATGAGTCTTCCAAGGGTACGTGTGACTTACACCTCGCAAGAATTCTCGTCTCGATACTTATTCAAGGTTAAACCCCTACTAACATCACATTTATTAGCACTATCATCATAGGGGTGAGCACAATATAAGTAGTGTTACTACAAATCATGTAGTACGGATTATTTCTACTACATTGAACATTTTTCATGGGATCTCCAATCACAATTCACAAAGGTGGATTACTCTTCCAGGTGACCTTGATGATTTATGTATGTCAATCTCGAACTATAATTTGTTTATGTCCCTCTTGGATAATAATTTGATACCATCAATTTGTAAAGCTCGTATTCTCTGCTTGCATATCTGCACATCTGCAAAATCTTTTAAAAACATTTTTAAATATCAAAGTCACATTTAATATAATAAGATAAACACAAAAAATTTAAAATTGATTTCTACTCACATGTTTGAACGTGTGGATTCATTCAACTCTTGTATTTCACCTGCATGTCTCCAATTTCATTTCTAATACTTTTCAAAAATCAGTTTTACACAAAGAATAATAAATATAATGTGAATCTATCGTAAATTTTAAGCACCCCCATGTTTCAAAGATATAATAATTCATTATTAAATAATATCTCAATTTCCATATATCATAATATACTATTGATTTTTGTAGTCAACTAAGACGGATCAAGACTCTACAAACATCAATTATTACATAGGTATGCATCACATATGTGGATGACTTAAATTATTAAAATTATCATCATCGTGATCATCAAGTTGATGTTAATAGTCACGAATTTTCATCATACACATTTAGAAAATTTCAATACCCGCTAACATGTGAAATTTCTTCTTCATAGTGAAATTAATATTAGGATGATAGCATAAATATCAAGGACGAGGGTCTAATCTTCAAGTCATCTGTTAAGTGATGGAATTTTAGAGCAAGTTCAAGTATGTGATAGTATTGTATCATTAGGAGCTTAACAAAGAGTGTACCTCCCACCTTAGTGAGTATCATGCTTGGTCCGGAAAAAGCCTGAGTCAGCTCGGCCCAACTCGGGGCTCGAATTGAGGCCCATTTTGGGTTTCGGGCTAAGCCTGAGCCGACCCGTGTGGTTTGCGGGCTCAGTCTCGCAGACCTTTATATATAAAAAAATAATAATAGTAAAAGAATAAAATAAAATTGAAGGCAGCAGGCTTGCTGCCTATATATTAATTAAAAAAAAAAAAAAAAAAAAAAAAAAAAAAAAATTGAAGGCAGCAGGCTTGCTGCCTATATATTAATTAAAAAAAAAAAAAAAAAAAGCCTGCCTGCTCGGCTCGGCTTAGAAAGGCCCGAGCCTTTCGCCTAATTTATTTGGCCGAGCTTTTTGGGCTCCAAAAAAAGTTCGGACATTCTTAACGCGACTCGTTGACATCCCTACATGTAGTTGTCTAAGAATTGTGAATGTCCAGCAAAACACTTGCATGTTTTTCAAGAAAGTCAGTTCACTTATTGTGCTTATATCATAATCATCAATCAACCGTTTCAAACATCAACATTCTATATTAATGAAGAGCTATAGAGGGATGCAATACAATAGTATACATTTATTTAACGTTCAATATTAAAACATTTAAATTTAAGTTACACACTATAAAATTAAGTATTTTTATTTTGTATTTAATCTGAAATTTTAAGACCAAGACAAAACTGAAATTAATAAATTTTTATTTTGAAATTTAAAGCTTTTAGAAAACTGTTACAAGAGTAAGTTTGATGAAATGTGGTTAGCTAAGAGAAAACAATGGTTTGTTGACTTTCCATAGTAATATTCTCAAACTATTTAACTTAATGATTTTAGATGATTGTGTACAAATAAAAATCCATCTTTTCGGCCAACTTCATTTTTATTGCTATTAGACTTATTTTTTCTGATCTCATAAGCTAATCCCTCTTTCTTATTTACCACCTTTTATTTAGAAGTGAAAATCTCTGTTCCTTACGTTTATTTTTTTTTTCCAGCTTGACTTTCTTCAAAATCAAGTCCTACGATACCTTTCTTCACTTGATTAACAAAACCTAACTCCAATGGTTATTACTTAGTACGAAACTAAGCCCCGCAATAAATAATGGTCAGAAACATGCGTACAAAGTTTTAAGCATTCAGATTGTAATTGTCATATCCATATTAATGTAAGGGCATCTCCAACCATGACACCATTGCACCATTTTTTGGTACAAAGTTGTTCCAACCCAACACCAAACTTCTGTATCCAGGATTGATTGATTCCATCAACCTTATGTGTTATATTCAAAAATTCGATGTTCTTTATTACAAAAATGACACAATCGCCCATGCAAATGAACAATAATGAGTTTGATCAGTACCGTGCAGCAAAAAAAATTAAGCATTAAATTTTAAAAATTTTAGAACCACTTAGGATATTGTCTGCCTCGCTGAAGTCGTGTCCTGCATGACAGCTAATTTGTCCTTCACAGTCAATCCCACCTGTCTAGCCATCATAGGGACAAAAACAGCAATGGACTCGAACGCTTTCCACTTGACATGGTCTACCTCTCGAAATAAACTGGGAATCGTCCCATCGACGAACCTCCTCCTCTTCGTCTCAGCAGTGAAGGGAGAGACAATGTATTGTGACGGCACTCTCGGCCTCTTGCCTACCACTAGTTCCGACACGTCAATAGCACGCCTTTCCACCCCAGTCACAGCAGTCGTCCTCCCCTCGCCCACCTCGGGCATCATTCCCTCCTCCGCCTCGACGATCGCCACCTCCTCCACGCTCACCTCCTCCGCTGTCCCCGTCGTCACCACCTCATCGACCATAGCTCCCGTCTCCGAGCGGCCCACCACCTCATCCACCCACGTCAACACCACCTCTTCGACACCCTCATCCCGCTATCGTCGACACCACCTCCTTGATCGTCGCTCCCGCCCTCGACGGGGCCACCTCCTCCTTCGACCTAGGGGCCTCTCCATCCTCTGCTCTCGAGTCACCCTATCCTCCATGAACTGAAGAAAGGAGTCTCATGCATCCTCCGACCACGACTGTGCGTGACCCCCATCTCTATCCTCTCGATCATCCCCCAATCGTCACCTCCATCACCCCCATCATCTGCCTGCTATATCATCTCGAAGTGCTATCACCTCATCCTGAAGGTCCCCTAAATGCCCGTGCAGCACTCTAACATCATCAACTATATCCTCGACCCTCCCTACCAACTGGCGTCCCAGATTGTCAACCCGCTCCACCATATCTCGACGCAGCACACCAACCTCCTCTAATATAACTCCTATCAGCTCTCGACACAGCGCACCAACCTCCCCTGATATAACTCCTACCAGCTCTCGACGCAGCGCTCCAACTTCTTGCACCATAAATCCAGTCAGGCGATAGTACATATCATCAGAATAGTCACCCTAAGGGGGAGGAAGTGACGCCCTGGGAGAAGGTGATGCCCTCAGGGGAGGTGATGTCGCCGGCGGAGATGATACCCGATCAACTAGCTCGCGGTCCTACACAAACTTACATATTATTAACTTACTCAATAATTGCTAACTCATACAAAATATTAATCAATAATTCACTTACCAAGTCTCGATCTGGGATCGAATCAGAAATCTGGTAGTTTTGGGCGTGCGGAACTGCTATTTCATGCACGAGACCTTGTGCCTCCTTCTCCATCGACGGCGTCAAATGAGTTATTATTTCAAGCTGACAAATTGACATTTTAAAAAGACAAAATCATGTAATGAGATTTTAAACTATGTACAATATAAATCATAAATTTATGATACTCACATGAGGATCGTCGAGGAAAGTCGATAATTGTTTCCTAGTGAGACATCCCTCTGCTCGAGATGCTCGTCAATGGTGCATCCGAGGGCAGCATGTCTCCTCTCACCGCGCAAAGCGGGTACCCAATATGGGGATGGTCTCATATGCCCAGACCTGCAGCACATAAATTAGTACATACAAATTCAATAGAAAAAATATTTTAACATTGATTGCGTTAATCATTTACCTATAGCGCCAAGGGAAATCCATACGTGTCGTACTTACGCATAGGCCCCTTGGGCTTCGAGTACGGTCTGGTGAAGATGTGGTCGGTGTTCTCGAAACATCGGCGGCCCCATGGATAGCTGTTGAAACGATCTATATCGTCGACGATCTCCAGGTGGAAGAGGTCGATAGAAGTCTTCTTGTGGTGACACCGCATCACGCTCTCAAGTATGTAGACTAGACCTAACTTTAGTCTGTCCAACATCTCGTCACATCTTCTGATCGCGTCCATCAGTTGAGGTAAAACCACCACCCCCTATCACTCGAAGTAAGTGTCCTACAGCCTATTTCTTCTTTGAGTCCCGCCGCTAGCTACGTCATCGCCCGTAATCTTCAATCCAGTCAGCAGGACAAACTCAAACATGGAAAAGCTGGCAACTTTGCCCCTAACGTTGAAGTGGAGGGCATCGCCGTCAATTGGACTCGGCAGCCATCATGAAAGAACATTGATCGTCTGACCTGAATACTGCAACTCTCTCATAGGGTATAGAGGCCACAGAAAGAACTGACGCAGTATATCTGCATGTTGATCATCCAGTAGCTCCAGGACCTGGGTGAAGCTGTCAAAGTTACTGTTCCACGTAACTTTGCCTAGCATCTGTCTCAACTCTGCATCAAGATGATAATCCATCCTGTAAAAATTGAAACAGAATATTAGAACATTGTACATAAAATAATGGAATGAAGCATAATACCCAAAATTAAGAGAACCGAATCGTAACTACTATATGCAAGACATAGATTCATAAAATTTTTCTCTCTTACCAAAAATTAATAATATGAATTTTTAACTGCATTATCGAAAATTAATAATTACCATAAAAATTAAAATTATAATAACAAAATAAAATTAAAATTAAAATTACATTTACAATTAAATTTAAAATAAAAAAGTTAAAATTAGAATTAAAAAAGTAATTTTAAAATAAATAATTTCTTTAAATTAAAATTATAATTATAATGAAAATTTAAATTTAAAATAAAATTACATTTACATTTAAATTACAACTACAATTAAAATTAGAATTAAAAAAGCAATTCGAAAATTAATTTTAAAATAACAAATTTCCTCAAATTAAAATTATAATTAAAATGAAAATTTAAATTTAAAATAAAATTACCATTGCAATTAAATTTAAAATAAAAAGTTAAACTCAGAATTAAAAAAGTAATTTCAAAATTAATTTTAAAATCAAAAATTTCGTTACACTAAAATTATAACTAAAATGAAAATTTAATTTCAAATAAAATTAAATTAAATTAAAAATATAAATTAAAAATTAGAATTAAAAATTTAATTTGAAATTAATTTTGAAATAATAAATTTCTTTACATTATAATTATAATTAAAAAATTTAAATTTAAAATAAAAATACAATTACAATTCAATTCAACATAAAAAGTTGAAATTAGAATTAAAAAAGTAATTTGAAAATTATTTTTAAAATAACAAATTTCTTTAAATTAAAATTATAACTAAAATGTAAATTAAATTTAAAATAAAATAAAATAAAAAACTAAAAATAAATTTAAAATAAAAATTTTAAATTAGAATTAAAAATTTAATTTGAAATTAATTTTAAAATAAAAATTTCTTTACATTAAAATAATAATTGAAAAATTATAAATTTAAATAAAATTACAATTAAATTTAACATAAAAAGTTGAAATTAGAATTAAAAAAGTAATTTGAAACTTAATTTTTAAATAAAAACTTTCTTTAAATTAAAATTATAACTAAAATGAAAATTTAAATTTAAAATAAAATAAAAAATTAAATTTAAATTTAAAATAAAAAGTTAAAATTCTGATTAAAAGATTAATTTGAAAATAAATTCTAAAATTAAAAATTTCTTTAAATTAAAAATTAAAATTCAATTTCAAATAAAGAGTTAAAATTATAATTATAAAAATAATTTTAGAATAACAAATTTCTTTAAATTTGTTCAAGAAAAAAATATGTAATTAAAAGTTTCAAATATTTAATGATTTAAAGTAATTTAGGCAATTTATAATTACAAAAAAAATGCTATTAAACAACTGTTGAGAGCAATCGTTAGTCAGCCGGCTATAACATCTTTCTCTCATCTCGTCGGAATCCACCATTTTCAACGAGTTGGAGCTCCCCAAACAATCAAAATAGACCAATACACTTCATCATATGCAAATCTAGCCTAAATCATGCCTTTCATACGGCAAAAATAATATTTCAATCAATAATCTAACTAAAACTCAACAAAACCCAATAATCTAATTATAATTTCACAAAAACTAACATTTACAACTGTTAACAGCCGACAACCGGAAGTTCTTTGGTAAGGGAGATGTCTGGATGGCCGACTGTCAATGAATCTGAATCTTGTCCAAACCGTCGAGAGAGAGAGAGAGAGAGATGGAGGGGTATTTTTGGAAAAGTGTTTTTAAATTGTGTTTTCATTTTTTTTTTTTTAAAAAATCAGTCAAAGGCCAAAGTGGAAATAGGGTAGGTCAAATGGCCATGTTCACTTATTTCCTCCTTTCACTTGGCAACTTTCCGAAGGTATTTTTTGGCATCATTTTTTATTTTCTATGTTTCCCCATGACTCGAATTACATTCAATTTTGGTTCTATCAGCTTGTTGAATTCTTTTAGTAATATTATTTGCATTAGTAGAATCTGCCGATGGCCAAACCAAGATATCTTCCACCACAAGCAACAATAGCAGCGGCAATCAGCCCAAGGATGATGAGAATCTCATAGGACTGGTGACTGCCATGGTCCATGAAACTCAGATGGGTGGAAGAAGTTTACATGAAACCAAATGAATTGATGAAAATTGGAGTTGGGGATCACAAACCGAAGCAAAGAAAAGAATGAAGTCAAGAGGATTCTGAGCGCAAGCTGGGGACTGTTTCCGCGAATAAGGTTAGTTCTCTATTCAATTTACTTATTGCCATTATGAAAATGGCTCAACCGTTATATTGACACTAGAAACAAGAGAGAGACACATTACAATCACTATATTCATTCCAATGAACAAAGAACCAACCATACTAATCCCCTAAAATCACTCAACTTTTAAATGAGAAACATCATTCCTCTCCGCCTAATTTCTGTATCAACAATTTCAGAACCCCATTCTTCATATCTGCCTTGATCTCATTAGTCTTGCACAGATTTTTAGGAAGAACGATCCTGACAGTGTGTCTCCTACTACTCTTGTCGTCCTCAAATTCTTTCTCACCCTCCCCTTTGATTATTGGAGTGTTCTGCTCCACTGAGACCACATCTTTCTTGCCCAATCCTAGCATATCCATCCGCAGATGGAGACCATCGATCGTCAGAAGTAGAAGCAATTGAAAGTCGAAACATGCCTTTAGAATCTTCCAATTACAATGTCTGCTACTTCTCCCGCAGAATATAGTATAGCACGTTTAGTGAGTCCACCTCTCTAATTGCACCAATTTACTCTAGGTTTGGCACTAGTACTGCCTCGCATGGATCAGATTTGTCAAAGCAATCAAAGGATATGAAAAGGAAAGCTAGAGCAAAGAGATTGTTGCCTTTGGATATCTGACGTTGTCAAAAGCAAGCGTCGAAGGAAACAATGAGGAGGTAAGTTAATATAAATGCATTATATATAGGAAGTATTGTGTATAATCTCATTCGAACTTTTGGCCACTGTGTATTGATATTCTATGTGCAGATTTCAGAAGACAACTATTTTATTATTATTATTATTATTTTTTTGACATTCAGGTATCCACCTTACAGTGACTAAATCTTGGAGTCTACACTTTGGCCCCTCAAACTGCAGACAGGTTAAACCGCAGGTTGTACCCTAAACTGACCAGCGCTCAAGAACCCCCCCAACTGATCTGCCAAAATGCCAAGCAAGTCGTATTTTTCCATCTTTGCACCTTGCCTTCCAGTAGAGCTCTTGCCTTCCAGAATAAATCTTGCCTTCCAGGAGAATATCTGTCTTTCAAGAGCCTTCTAGGAATCGAACTCACGACCTCTAATCTGCCAACTTTGAAGCGCCCTCATTTTTTCCAGTTGGGATGTGCCTTGGGAGGCTTCAGAAGACAACTATTGGTAGCAAGGCTGGTGGAGGAACCTCAATAATCCTTGTCTTTATTCAACAGTAAGATATGCTAATAGGTAATTTTCGATGCACTTTTATTTATTGGGCTGAGTTTAATTGTTGCATCGAGATTATAGTGTTAACATTATAACATAAAATGAATTCGTAGAATATATTCATACGTGTTAGACAAGTATTGAGTTTCAATAGTATTAGTGTTTAATCCTTTTGGAAAGCTACTATATAAATGAATATTTGAAATTAAGTTCTAGTGTAAGTGACAAAACAGAATTCAAAGAAGTGCTCTCTTCCTTGAAATGTGACCCATTATTCCAGGAACTCTTAATATTATAAACTATACATGCATCATCATGCCAGCAGAAATTCTTTTGGAGAGGCTATCTAATGCGGGACAATACCAAGAGAAGATCCAAAATCAATTCGAAAAGGAAAGAAATAAAATAAACATTATTTCTTACTGGGAAATATGTGTTTTAATTCTATCTTTTATAGTTGTCTTTATTATTTTTAGGTATAGTTGTGATATGAAATTTATCTTTTATTTATTAGAACTATAGTTTCTTTGTTGGTTAGAATAAGAGTTTTAATTAGATTAGAATTTATTAGTTTCTTTAATTTAGACTCCTTACATTAGTAAGATTAAGAGATAATTTTGCTATATATAAAGGCTTTGTACACTTTTTCAGAATTCAGTTTCATTATTCGATTTTTGATTAACAAATTATTTAAGTTTTTCAATTATTGGTGGATTCCAATATTTATTTGGTGGATATCAAATAATTATCACGTCAATTCGAGCAAAATTCAAGCAAACACCCGTTCGTGTGTTACGAACTAGACAAATTTATTTTATCCACGTTTCTGTCCTGCATCACTATCAATCTTTACCATTGCTCAAGGACTATATAATAAGGAATAAGGTATACTGGGTGCAATAATTGTAGAAAACATGGGGCGGAGCCAGGGGATATCCACTGAATGTTTGAATTGAGAATCAATAATTTACTCTTTTCATTCTTAACATCTCCCAGCTCTTTGGATTGACTTTTGGTTATGTAGGAGTTGACATCTAGATGGAATATCTTGAGCGTATCTACATCTGTAGAGCAAGGAAAGAAGCGATTTGAGAGTGCCATAGTGGCCATCATTTATAGAGACACAGTCGGGGAGTCCAGTGAAAGAAGGTGTCTCTATATCTAACTTCATATTAATGTGTTTTTATAAAACACATGCACACAATCTTAGGTAAAACATTACTTTAAAATGTTTGGATTTTCTTACTAAAATGAGTTTTTCATCAGGTATTGGATTTTGATCGGAAGCTTCCAGCCATGCTTTTTTATATTTTGGCATTGAGAATTTAATAGCTTGAAGGAGAAAAAAAGGGAAAAACAGGTTTTTAGTTTTAATTTCTTGGGATGAGTTGGGGGGGGGGGGGAAAGGG